>NC_141033.1:31110000-31400000 GCF_052040795.2 Danio rerio | reverse complement strand
TCTATTGTTCACTCATGAGAAAGCAGAACAAAGAGATTTCCACACTGATCTGCCTATTCACTTACAGAGCCTGAGGACTGGACACAGAGCAAGGAAAAATCTTCATGCCCTAAAGTTAACTGGAGCTCTTTTTGTGCTCCAGAACATGAACTTGAAAACCTGTTCCAGTTTTTTTTTTTTTTTTTCTAAGAAGAAGAATAAAGGACTATGGTTAACTATTATAAGCTACACGTAATGATAAAGGAAAAATATATAATACAATGGCAAAAAAAAAGCTAAACTACAGCACAGCATTTGTAAAGCAACACTGTCAAGTGGCATCGGACATTGTTTCAGGGAAAGGCAGCAATGTAGGCTATTGTAAATGTAAATGTAAGAGGTAAGAAAATAGTAGTTATAAAAGCATCTTAACGAGATGTGAGTGTGTTTGCAGTAGCAAAAACTTTTTCCAAAATCCAAACAATTTTTTTTTACATGATTTAGTTTGAAATGACATAACACCAGATAAAAATATCATGGTACAGGCAGCAAAGTAAATTAGGATCCATTTGTTTGCCTATTCAAAACCACGCCATGGCACTACAAACATACTAATGTCCACAGAAAGCAAAAAAATGCACCAGTACAGAGAGAATAGCACAAGTTTATACAATTGAGATTCAATGTCAGTCTCTAGGTCAGTCAAGGTCAATGGTCTTAATCCTACAGACTACTAGTCTGCTCAAAGCAGAACTGTTATGACTTAGCTCAGCAGTTTAAGGACATAGGCTTTACTACTTCTAAAAAATTCAGTGATGTTGCTCTAATTTGACCATTATAGGAACACAGTGTTCGACCGCATCTTTATGCAGATTTAGTTTGTCACTCTATTTTTAAAAATAAGAGTGATAAATAATAACTTAGTCACTTTTGTCAGACAGCTAGATGATATGTCTAAATGACATTAAATGACTAAGTATTCCACAACAGAAGGCATTTACAACAATGAGAAGAGGAACAGCCTGTGCTGACAACTTCATCCTATGCTCAGACACAGGAAATTGGAAATTAATTTTTTAAGCAGTGCAGCCACTGAAAGATATTGCTAAGGCAGATTTTTAAAAGATTCATAACATGGGCTTTCTGTATCTAGGTTAAACTTACAGAGTCTAAAACTACAGAAGTAAAGAAAATAAAGCAAATTCAGCTATTTCTTTTTAGATTGGGAATATTTATATTTGATTGAAAATTAACCAAATGCAACTACATTTAACATGTAGATTGATAACAGGTTTATTTGCATGATAAAAAAACAGTAAATTAACCCATTTATAGTGTCATTTGTCCTGCTTTTAAACACTGACAGCTCATAAATTTAGTGAATGCAGCATCATACATACTACAAATGACCTTCCAAGAAAGATAAAATGTGAGAGAATGAGGGAATGGATAAAGAAGGAATGCCCTTGGTAGTAGTTTGGAGAGGGGAAGGGATTCATTGCCCTAATGGAAGTTTTATGTCAAGATGCATCAAGCTGGCGCCCCAGGACATCAGATTTAATTTGGCTGGAGGGTGAAAACAAATCCCATTATGCAAATGTTGCTTCTTACATCTAAGATTTTAAGATCTGGATAATGGATTTATCTTTTGTGCATATTTATATATGTATATGAAATCTACTCAAACAGTATATTTAAACAATTGTAGATGATAGCTACATATTTGTGCCTTACACATCTCTGAAGGATGCATATTAGAAATGCACATTTTTATGGGTAATATACCAAAATGTACCTTTAGCCTTTAGCCACAGTTTTGAAAGTTTGCAAATTTCATTGGACAGGTTATGTCTAGCTTCATGCATGTTTCAATGCGTTTGCAAGCCGTGTGCTGCAGTGGGCAGCAGAGTTCAGCTGGAGTGCAGAACAAAGCACATGCACACACGTTTGCCCTCTGCTGTCTGATAGAAGGAATGCAAGCTGAGCTCATCTCTTGTCAACGTGGCTGAGTCATCCTGCTCTCTCTCCAAACACTGTACAGCCTCAGAGAGGTATAGAAACTTTTACAACAATGTACACAATGTGAAATGAGTCACGCACTATGGCAACACCTTATCTGAAAGCAACAGAGAGATTTTCGTGCATATTCAAGAATGAAATAATGACATAAATGAGTATTTCTCAATGACCAGGCCACGATCTCAGCACGTGATCAAGAGGGACACTTTCAAGACTTATTTATAAATAAGAATGACAATACACTTTGATTGGAGCCATGATATAATCTAAACTCACATTATTATTTAGTTACATTTGATTCCTGCCTTTTTATTTGATTGACTGACCTTTTATTCAACTTACACTTCACATGATAAGGCTTTTCATGAAAATTCTTTACATTTAGTATTTTTTAAACGTGTTAATTCTAGGCCTGGAAAAGTGACAGGAGTTATTCCAATATTTTGCCATGCATGCAGTTTGAGAGTTACAAACAGAAAAATTGGAAAAATGTTGTTTAAATTCATTGGTGATCATCTTATTTTATGGATTTTTTATTTAATAAATGACATTGTATTTCTATATTTTAGAGTTCTGAAAACAACCAGCACTGTCATTTTAGAAGAAGTCTGACCTTGGACTCAAAAAATATTCTACCATGTAGAAACTCGTGTCTAATAAGCATACTTTTCAAGATGAAGCTTTAGTTTAGCCAGTAAAATCATCTTGAGAACAGGTGATTTAGAACTAGGTAAAATATTGTCCTCTGAAAAAGTCTAGAATTATTTGTTGAACGATGGCTTAGGGTTTGATAGTTGATCAAATAACATTTAAATATTTTCAGCATGTCACAAAGTTATATTAGGTGCTCTGTAATGAGTGCATAAAGTGTGTTAAAGATGCTTACAATGCCGGTTGCCTTCACTCTTTATGACAAATGAATTTCTCCCTAAATTTACTGGGGAAACACAAGGTGTACTAATGTACCCGGAGTACAGTACTGTACACACTGTACAACCTGTGTCCTACAAATCCCTCGGGATCGTCACTGCTATTATTATCAGCACAGTCACCAAATCCCAGATACAAAGTGAAAATATTGATGCTGTGTCAACAATTAAAATAAATCTAATCGATATTCATAAACTCTCATTGATGTGATAATTAAAAACAGACTATAGCGCATCTGAAAGCAGCCTCATGCCCAAAAACAAGTTGTGTTCTTCAACTATTTATTTTAAACTCTAATAGTACTGTACAATAACCACAAAGCACTCAATTAGAAGTAAACAACATCTCTAAACTTTCATCCTCACAATCTCTAACTAAAGACAGACATATACTATATAACACGGTTAGCATGATGGTTAATTATCATTTCTTACCTTGCTGAAGGCTCAGAGTGCTGGAGCTGTTGGACTGGAGGAGGCAGTGGGAAGTCAGGGGAAATCTGGGGTAGATCGGAGGGATCAGGAGCAGGAGGAAAGGTCTGAGGCTCGGCGGGAGCCCTGTCTGGAGGGGTAGGGGGCGGTGTGGGGAACTCGAGTGTGTCCTGGAGAAGGTGTGCAGGGAGGGCAGGAGCAAAGCTGTGCTGTGGTGGGAGTGATGAGGGAGAGGGAACAGGCTCACTCCACTCTGCAGCTTCTAACAGAGGAGACCTGCACGACACAAATAGTAGGGCTTTTCACATATTCACACTAAAAAAACATTGTTTTAAACCCTAGGGAAATTAAATCTTATGTTGTATAATTTTCACACTGCTCATAATGAACCCAGAATTACCCTGGGTTAAGATCCTTTTTTTGCCTATTTGCAGTGTCAATGCCATTGATGAGATGAACACAGCATGTTTACACTTGCTTACATAAAGGCTGCAACATTGCCAACTGCTACAGTACCATATTTTTGTATCCTGAATGAACTTTTTGGACTATAAAAGGTAAGAATGAAAACAATTGCTTCTTGATGCACATATTGTCACTATCTGATGCTCTTTTTTACACATTTGGTATTTCAAAAGATTACAAAATCTCCAGAGCAGATAGAATTTTATATATTAAATTAATCATTTCTTTATCAGGGTTACAGTTTTAAAATGGTATGAATAGTTCTTATACAACCCCAAATCAGGAAAAGTTGAGACAAAATGGAAAACGCAAACAAAAAGTAGTAATTTCTAAATGTACTTTGACTTGTATTTCATTGCAGACACTATGAACACAAAATATTTCATGTTTGTAAGGCTAACTTCATTTCATGTGTAAATATTCATCCTTTCCTGTCATTCAGACCTGCGACACATTCAAACAAAAAGTTGGGACAGGGGCAATTTAGAGCAAGTAATTAGGTAAATTGGTTAATTAATGATGTGATTTGAAACAGGTCATGTGAACAGGTGATTGTAACTATGATTTGGTGCAAGAGCATCATTCAAGAAAGGTCTAGTTCTTTAAGAGCAAAAATGGACAGAGGATTACCAGTTTGCCAACAAATACGTAAGACAATTACTGAACTATTTAAAACAATGTTCCTCAAAGATAAATAGAAAGACATTTTGATATTTTCAAGTTTTTTAATTGAGCAACAGTGTTAACCACTGGGCTGCTGTGCCACCCAATCAGAAAAGGGGTGGAAGGGGGGATTCTTCAAGACAAAGATAACTGCTGCGGAAAACTCTGTTTTTTTTATAGTGCGTCAGTATAATTTTTTATAGTGCGTTCATCTGATTGGTGCGAAATACGGAGCTGATGTGGTGCCAGCTGTGATCCTCTCTAAATTAGTTTATAAATAAACTGCACCTCTTGTTTAAATACACTTTGAACAGCAGCTACGCTAATTATTTTCTTTATTCTCTTTTCCACCCGGGGATACTCATCCCGAGGCCTCTGGAGATTATGCAGCACCATTGATGCGATCCAAGGTATCCATAAACCATTGCAATATGTATCTATATGGAGTTTCACATAATCATACTCATTAGGGCTGTAACATGCCATTGCATAAATTTAATTCAGCAATACGGTTGTATTATTGTTAATATGTTCGTCAGTTGAAATGTTTGGCACAGATGTTATGTATTTGATGCATATCAACCTTGATTAAAACATAATCAGGCCGCGATAGTGCAGCTCAACTAGCGCATGCGCACTGAGTTGTTCATGATTAAGCTGGATGCACGTGAAGACCCCCTCCCACCTAGTCAAACCTGCAGTTTTTCACGATTGATGTCCAGTGTTCTCCAGCCTCCGCCGCCTAAACTGCAGCTCTGCACAGGAAGTTTGGCCAGAGGAGAAATTGTTGTGACCAAAACTGAGCCTGGTATCTGGTTTGTTCTATGCCACTGTCGCCACTGGCTTGCTTGCTTTGAGACTTGTGGAGCTGTGCATCGATGGATTTGCTCTTGAGTGTTTGGACTTTCAGCAATGAAATTTAAACCACACTGAACTGAACTAAACTAAACTGAACTTTAACTCTGAAAACTGGACTGACACTAATTTAATTTACTAGAACTTCTATGTTAAGCTGTTTGACACAATCTACATTGTAAAAGTGCTATAGAAATAAACATAAATTAAATTTTAAAAAATCAAATATAGGTAGTTCTTTTCAGCTTCATTTAATAAAAACAATGAAATAATGGTTGCTGAAAGTTTACTTGTTTTACTGTAATTTTAGTGAAACTTATGCAATCACTGAAACTCTATCAAAAACATTTTAAAAAAGAATGGTAGTGTATTGTTTTTTTCCTCTGGATTATAAATCAATCAGTTTATTCACTAATGGACCACATGTACTTATAAGACTCCTGTCAAATCACCCTAATGTGCTCAGGCAAAAAAAAATGCAATAGCTGAGCAATACCACAGACAAAACCTGACCCTACAGACATAGCAGCAGACAGTCCTTCAGCTGCTCCTATCGAGGGGTGTGCCTCCTGTCACAGACTAAAAATACAACTCACTCCACCACAGCCTAAACAACTGCAAATAGCACTGTTATCCTATAAGGAACAGTTGCAGATAGTCAGCTGAACTGCTCTCTAATCAGCCCTATGCACGCATCAAAGTACTACCATCCTTTTCTTCATTTGCTCCAGCCGGATAGTGGGAGACTGCATGTTAAACATAACCACAAACCACAACTTCAATGTACACACCAAGATTTCTAATGCGAAGAGCACAAACACACAATCTAATCTCCAAAGACCAGCTGTATCCATAGGAATTGGTCCAGACAGGATTTTTAATAGCAAACAGACTGCAGTAAATAAAGGCAGCAGGGGGGAGCTACAAGTCATTAAAAATAACAACGTCACTACTGTTAGCATACAGCCTTTTCACAGTCCTTTATATGCATATACATCAAACTGTCTGAAAGAACTCTATAAGTCATAATAAGACAAGAACAGCGTGGGTACAGGGTTGTCACACTGTTCTCCTTCATTAATCACATTAAGTCAAATTGTCTAGTTTTATAATGTTAAATGGTTAAAAGAGCTCCTTTTCAAGCCTCTCTAAAATAATTGTTCCATTAACTCAAAATAATTGCTATGGCTGACATTTGTTGCCATGGTAACTGTTGCCTAGCTCTTGTCATGCATAACAAGGTTTCCAAGCCTGTGTCTCTCTCCCTCTCTCTCTCTTGCTATCTCTCCTGGGAGCCTTAGCATCCACAGAGTTTCATTCATTCACTGCAGTTGTAAAATTACAATGGATTTAAAATAAGCTGAACACTGAAATGTGGAACTAGCAATCTAAATAAATAGTGTGGAAATTACACATTCTGGTGACCTAAATAAATGAGGGAAATTTGGCAATGGACCCTTTTCACATTTCCGGGTTTCTCAGTAGCAGAAGACATCATGGCTGAGTGAACCTAGAGCTCAGTGAATGGGAGACTACAACAGATATTTCTTTTACAATCCTATTTGCTGAAATAATAAAAGAAAAACTCCAACATGGTGTTATCAAGACTTTCAGAAAAAGAAGAAAGATGTGAGAGACTGATAACCGCAGCCAGAAGTTAAAGTCAAAATTACTCTCAGCCCTATAGACACTGCATTAGAAACACCTCACATAGGCGGTAATTCGCTTTTTGTAACTTGACGCAAAGATGATATTCATAAATACATTCATATATATACAGTTGAAGTCGGATTTATTAAACCCCCCAAAGTATTAGCCACCCTGTTTATTTTTTCCTCCAAATTCAGTTTAGGGAAGAGATTTTTTCAACGCATTTCTAAACATAATAGTTTTAAGGCTTAACTAGGTTAATTAGGTTAACTAGGCAGGTTAGGGTAATTAGGCAAGCTATTGTATAATAATGGTTTGTTATGTTGACTATATTTAAAAATACAGCTTAAAGGTGCTAATAATTTTAACCTAAAAATGCTTGTTAAAAAATTTACTCCTTTTATTCTATCTGAAATAAAACAAATAATACTTTCTCCAGAAGAAAATATTATCAGACATACAGTGAAAATTTCCTTTCTTTGTTTAACATAATTTGGGAAATATTTAAAGAAGAAGAAAAAATTCAAAGGGGGGATACTAATTCTGACTTCAACTGTAAATGTTCATGTTTTTTTTTTTTTTGTTTTTATAAAAAAAATGTTAACCTTTCAAGGATTTAAGATTATGCTGACCATTAAACGTGTCAACAGTCGAAAGCTGTCATATGTAACCCACTATTGGTAACACTGAGGTAGCCACTAGAAAAACTAGCATGAGCTCTCAGCTCTCGTTTTCACATAAACTTGTGTAAATTAAAAAGCTAACATATGTCACAGTGCTACCTTTTTCATTTACATCAGTTTACGTTGAGAGGTCATCCTAATTTTAAAGGCGGGACTACCAAAAAATAAACAAGTTGTCTGGCTCCTTTAATGGGTAACATAAAAGTTTTAGTGAAATAGTGGCTACTCAGTATTTTATTAAAATCATATGGTTGTCTTAACAAGATCATTTCAGCTTACAGTGGTGGAAAGTTGGTAGTTAACCTAAAACATCTGACTAACTTTCCGGCTTTACTGTGCACTGTAATTAATTTATGTACAAACCCTCAGAAGCCAAATTATTCAAAATACCATCTCTAGACATTCCAAAATTAAATAAGCTCACATGCTGCCACGAACCCTATTACAGCATTTACATTAAAGCAGATTTAGCACAAAGACAAAAGGCGTTTACAGATGTTTACTACACCATGAGCAAAAGTATCTTAACTGCACCTATAAAGTCCTGTAATCTACTTCATTCCTTACAAAAACATAATTTAACCTTCTGTCAGCACAGAGCAAATCATTATCATCAAGCGGCTGATGCTGTCAAAACAAACAAAACATGAGCAACCTGACAAATTTTGAAAGACAGAGAGATAGAATTTACAACACACTTCCCTTTTTCTCTCTCTGTCCTCCTACTGTCCCACCCCCATCCGTGCAGTGACATCATCACAAACCATCTGTAATTAACAAACCATCTCCAAACAGCCACAAGGTTATATTTTCCAGCAACTTACACAATTAGTCAAATCAAAAGAGAAAAACATCATGTTAAATAGCAAAGGTATAAAACTCACCCGACATTTGTACCCAGAGTAAAGTGTTACTATTCTTTTATGCAAGCCACTGATATCTATCTATCTATCTATCTATCTATCTGTCTATCTGTCTATCTATCTATCTATCTTCACTCACTGTAATATTCCCAACCAGAGCTGCCCTGAACTATGGCTTTTGTTCCAGACTGACAGACCTCTTGGTATGACCTCATGTGAGGGCGTTGGTGCAAATAGCAAACACATATGCATGCTTAAGCAAGACACGTGCATGCACACACACATACTGACAGATACAGGCGAAATTCCTTTAGTCCACATCTGTGGAGAGACACAAAATGTGTGGTGCTCAAGGATTACAGGGCAAATACATAGAGAGAAAGTTTCCCTTTCTTCTGTCCTCTAAATCTCACTCCTTATCACTTTGTGCACTACTCTCTCTTTGCTTTAATCTTTGTTTCCCTCTGGCTCTGGCATGTCGCTCTAAATGAGGTGCTAGGCTAAAACCTCTGACTGACAAGCACCAAGTGTTCAACTTTCATATGTTGTGGCTGCTGCAATAGAGCAGATATAGACTAAAGAGGGGGAGTGGGAAGTAATGGCAAAATGAGAAAGCAAAAACTAATCTAAAAAAGAACCCTAAATGGCACCAAGTGTGCATTGCAATGCATAACAAAAATAAACCTGTGTTTTACAATACACCAAACAGGCATTTCAAGACCCACCCAATGATATGGCAATTTAGGGTGAAAAAAAACAGATAAAATCCATTAGACAGTTTCAAATATATCTAGGCAAACATAAAAAAAAACATAAAAAACAGATGCCCCCAACTGTTTCATGATAATTGTATATTTATATTGGCTATAACAGATTGTTATTGCTATTATTGCATTTAATATAGTTAAAAACAGTCAAAATTCACAAATAATTTATTTGTTGTTAATAGCAGAAAATCAAGAATATGATAAATCATTTATCATTTCATTCATTTAAATCAAATAAATGTAAATCAAAGGCGGCAACCTTTGTCTGATGAAGAGCCGAGTGGCTCGAAACGTTACACGCTCTGTGTCAACATTTTTAATTTAATAAATTTGTATTTTTGGAGCCTTGGTGTTGCCGCCTTTGATTGACATTTATTTGCACTTTTTGCGGTTTTGGCTGAGCACCCAATTTAGAGAGATGTTCGTGCTTTTGTACAGTTTATTCATTTAAATCAAAACATCTAAACGTAGACTATTTAGGACTCACCTGCAGTCTGATGCTTCTTCTGGTTGCTCAGTTACAAGGGGAAAACTCTCCTCAGGTGCAGGGGGAAAAATCTCCTCAGGTACAGGTGGAAAACTCTCTTCAGGTGGAGGTGGAAAGTTGTCCTCTGGAGCAGGAGGGAAAGTGTCCTCAGAAGCAAGGGGGAAACTCTCCACAGGACCAGGGGGGAAACTATCCTCAGGAGCTGGGGGGAAAGTCTCCTCAGGACCAGGGGGGAAACTCTCCTCAGGAGCAGGGGGTAAAAACTCCCCTGTTGGGGTTCGGAATTCTAGCTCTGCCTGAGGCGAACCGAAGCTCTCAAATGGTCTGGAAAGACAAATAAATAGAAAAAGCAGATGAACAAATTATGCTTACTGTCTGTTTCAGTGCAAATGCCATATAGCTGGTATTCATGTAAGTGTATGTGGTGCCCTCAAACATAAGAAGCCCAGTGTGTGTTTGTGAGTGGGTATGAAAGGATTCTTTCTTGGCCCAAAGGGCACGAGTTGATGTCACTGTTGAGGTCACTCTCAGGAGATAATGGGCTGTCTTACTTGTACTTGGCTCCATTTTAACTCAAAATGACATTTGAGCATATAATATACTTTTTTACACACACACCTACATTCAAGGTTTTTTACACACACACCTACATTCATACAGTCCAGGTTTAGTGAGAAACTGTTCTAAGTAAATGTGAATTCAATATGCATCTGTGTGTATCAGTGAAAGCCTCTACAGTTTCCCTCAATCACTTTCATTAAAAAAAAATACAACACATCCGTATGAAAAGTACCTGTTGTCTGTAGATCCACATGTAGTCTCGTCTTTGTGCTCTGGAATGACCTGAGACATGGAGGCTGCCTCCTTTAGAACTCTGAGCCAATCAGACCCTTCAGAAGAGTTGACTTTATTTGACCTCTCAGGCACAAAGTTTGCACTGTCTGTACTGTCTGTCTGGGTGTCTGTACTGTCTTTAACCTGCACTGCTCCTGGGCCTGAACCCAGTAACCCATCATCTGCAGCTTGTGACACCATGTTGACTTTTTCTTCACTAGCTTCACTGTCATCTTTCTGTATTGCTTTTGCATTTGCAGGAGAGCTATTTGCTATTTCAGGGTGTTCCTCACTGCCACTTTTAAGTGTATCTGAGGAGCTTTTATGCTGCTCAATTGACTGTTGATTGACTGTGAAAGGAGGTTGAAGGCAATCCTGGGGATAAGTCACTACGCAGGAAGCAGTCTCAGGGCATAACAATGACACAACTTGGTCCATTTCAATCAAAACCCCATCAGTTGCTATTTCTATTGGCTGGTCAACATTACAGACTATTGATTCCTCTGAGGCAGATAAAGAGTGCGCCTCTACCTTGCTTTGGTTTTCTTTGGACATGCTTTCTTTCCCTACATTCTCTGACAAATTAGGTCCAGTCCCTTTGGAGAGTTCCATGTGACATTTTTCAGCGGTCTCATTTATCTGTTTACTTGTCTCTTCTTGAATTCCTTGTGGTTCTTGTCTGTCATTTGAAAAGGTGTCTTCTGCTTTCATAGTACCAATTTGGTTTTCAGTGCCTGAACAAGTTACTGCATGTTGTAGCTGCGTGAGCTGCTTTTCAGAACACAGTGTATGCTGTTTCTCTGTGTTTTGGGTGCCGTCTGGGAATTGCTCTGACAAATGCTTATTAAGCTGCTCCATCCTCCAGGCAGCTGTCTCGGATTCGGGAGTGGAATTAGGAGCATTGGGTTTTAATGCATCTTTAGAGGCCTGGTCCACACTTATCTCTTTTTCTTCTTTAATACTTTCCTCGAGAGCAGTGGCAGAAAAACGGGCTGTGTCACTGGAACACTGAGCATCAGAAGGCTGAAAAATTAACTCTTTCTCCTGCTGAAGCTGGGAAGGTTCTGCAGCAGACATCTGTGCAACTTCACTCACTGAATCAGGTCTGATCTCAGTGTTTCCAGTGTCTCCAGGGGTAACAAAGTCTAAATAATGCTCGTCTGTTTTAATTCCTTCTTCATAGTGTAAGACGCTGGGACTTGCAGAGAGCCCACTTGAGTGACTTACAGGAAGTTCTGCTCCTTTCTTAGTCGCAAGGGTTTTGTTCCACACATTTCCATACTCATCCGCACTGACCTGTGAATTGGAACAGTCTGCATGTTTATTCACACTTTCCTGTGATGCTGAGATGACAAACTGTTTAACCTCGAGAGCCTTTATAACTCTTTTGAATTCGGAAGTTTCAGATCCTGACACTGCATTCACAGGCAAGTTAGGAGCTGGTTGTGTTTGGGTTTCACTTAAAGTGCTCTCACCACAAACATGAGATTTCTCACCTCTTAGTTCTTTTGTTGGTATACTAAGATCTTCATTCTGTGGACAAATACTGTCAACATTAAAATCTCTGTGATGGCCCTCCACTAGTTCAGCACTCTCTGATGTGCTGTCTGGGGAACTTTTGGCCTCTGCACTACAATACACAGTCACTTTCTCCTGTTTTTCACTTGCATCAGCATCTGCATGATTATTGGTCTCAGCATTTTTTAATGCACAGCTTTTACCCAGACTTAACACTGCTTCTGGGGCACTGATAAACATTTGTTGCTGCTGGAGCTCTTGGGACTGTGGAAATGCCAAATCTGACTGTCTCAAAGCCACCGAAGTCTGATCAATGACTGGAAGAGATTTTTCAGTTGGTGGCCCACTGTGATCCACAGTCTTTTCTATAGTGCCTTTGAAGATTACACCAGAATCAGGCACAGAACTGGACAGAAATTTTCCTTTTGGAATAGTTTCATTTATTAGATTTTCTTCTGGTATTTCGAAGAGCTTCATTAATGTCTGGTTCTCTCCTCGAGTTTGATCCATATTTTCTTTTACACTCTCATCTTGTTTTTGAGAATTATTTGTGCATTCTTTACTGTCATTTTCTGTGATGGAATTCTCATGTTCTTGCACACATTCCTTGTTTTTTTCTTCACTCATTCCCTGCCTGAATGCTTCAGATAAATTTGTCTTTATTTTTACATTGTCTACAGACACACGTTGGACAGGTTCTTCAGACATACGTGTTCCAAGTTTGTCCTCTAAAGGCATCAGGAGAGAATCACATATGATGTCATCTTTAGGAGTTTGTTGTTTTATCAGTGTAATTTGGGAATGAAGCATTTTATCAGCACAGGGTACTTCAGAAGTATTTGTTTTTTCTCTGCTGTCTTTCAGCTCTCTAAAAGCCATTTCCTCTTGTTCCTTCCATCTGTCCTGCTCCATATTTTTCTGTTCATTTCCGTCTTCTTGAGAGATACTTTCTTCTTGTTTTGAGCTGGCTTTTTCTTGAGTATCTTTTGCACAGTTGTTGTTGTGCTCCTCTCTCTTTACTTGCCTACCTTCAGATGTGTCTTTATTAACAACTTCATCATCTGATATAACACTTGTAGGGGCTTTGCATGAATTATCCTCAAGTTTAGAATTTGCATTTGCTTTTCTCTTCTCTTCTCTAACAATCTTCAATTGCACAGTGTCGTTAAATTCTTCATTCTCTTTCATCTTCGTATTTCCAACAATATCTGGTTTCTTTGACATTAGCAGAGAACCACCTGCCTGTTCTGGTCTGTCAGTTGTGAGAAGAAGGGATCCAGATGATGCTGCAGTTTCCTGTGCAGAGGCACCAACAGTGTATGGCGGGTGATTGGCATTTTGTTTGCTTAACATGTCTTCGTTAGCATCTAGATTAGTTTTGTCTGCAATATTCTTTACAATCTCTGGGTCAGACTCACAAACGCATTTTACACTGCAATGCTCTCTAGTTTCTGCTACAGCAATATCACAATCACTAATAGACTCACAGTGACTCAGCATTGGGCCTGGAGCCTTTAGTACAATGACAGACACATCCCTGGCAACACTGTTAGTGCTTTGTGTGGTTGATGAGGAAAGATCCCTTTGTGCTGGCACTGTAATCTCCACTGCAGTAAGAGAGGGGACTGCTTCATCCTCAGCATCCATTCCATCACTTTTCATCATTTCAGCACTGAACTGTGATTCAGTCTGACATGGCTCAACATCTGCATACGTATCTACTTTTGGCAAAAGTGGCATCTCTGAGGTTTCAGTGGGCTGTTCGGTGGTAAAATTCTTGTCTTGATAAGTGCTGTCTGCGTCTAGGACTGCGGTTTGAGGCAATAAGCTGGTTTTTACCTCTGACCCCTCTTCACATGTGTATTTTGACTGCTTTCCTTGACTGTCATTCACAAGATTCTTTGAATTATTGGGAAATTTGGTTTCTATACCACCTGCTTCGGGTAATCCATATCCCTTTGTTTCATCTGTCTCTTCAATTTGGTTTATCTGTTCAACTTTTGCAGAGACAGCATTGTCAGCATGCACAAGATCTACAGCAAGGCTGCAATTATGACCCTCTTGTTCTGAAACATCCTGTAATAAAACACTATTCTTTTCAGAGGATGCTGACTCATTGTGACTGATTTGAGTTGTATTCAAAGCTTCTTTATATTCTTCCTCCTCTTTAATTGCTTTAATTTCCTCTCGAGTTTCATTACCCACATCCTTTGTTTCTGTAACACCGGCGGTCTCATCTGCAGTTGACAGTGATGAAAATTTAACAGGATTACTCTTGCTGGCATCAGGAGTTTCATCTGTCACTTTTCCACTTTCTTCACAACCACCCATATTTACATAAACATTTTCTTCAGGATTTACAGTAGCCTCACCCTGCTCCTGAGATGTTGTTTCTGTGCAGTTCTTCGGCTTTTCACTCTTTATTTCCTCTTGTTCCACTTTTGCTATTTGTTGACAATTTTCTTCCCCTTTACATTCTTCCTGAGATGTTTCATTTTTCACACTGGATTCCTCCTCTGCTATTGCATCCAGTACAGTAGTTCTTTGAGCCACCTCTGGTTCTGTCTGAGATGGAAGTTCTGCTTTGCTGATGCTGAGAAAACCTACAAAGTTGAAGCTAGCCTCTTTTACTGGATGACGCAAACTTTCAAATACCATGAGTGGGGGCAGAGAAGCACACTCAGTCATTTGGCATGTCAATGCAGCATCCTTTTGGTCCTTAAAAGAGCTCTGCAAACCTTTCGAAGGCAAATGCCCTTCCATTTTAGTACAACATCCAGTGATATCCCTCATGTTCTCTTGCAGATTAGTTGATTGAGATGTGTCTTCTCTTGTAAGAATTGTTTCTTGTTTTTGTTGCTGTGACTCAGTCTTGATGGATGTGTCACAGTTTGCGGATTTAGTTTGTAAAGCACTCTGTACCTGTTGATTGTTGGCTTGCACAGCAAGGCTTTCGCTTTTTGAAGAATTTGCTGGTGGAAGTAATAAATCACTGCCTGGCAGTTCTGCTCCTGATGCACTTGGGCTCGAATTCTGATTAGCCTTGTCCTCTCTCTGCGCTTCAGCCTCTGTAGAGTTTATGAGGGAAAGAGGAGGGGGTGGGCTGATGGAGTCGCAGTCGTTTATTCGATTGATGGTCAGAGGAAACAGGGCTGTGCCTGTTGTGACAGGATGGATGAAGTCACTCCTGTCTTCTGGTGCCGTTTGTGATGCTGTGATGCGATGGGATGGACACGTCTCTTTCACTGTCTCTGTCTGTGACACCCTGCCGGCATGTGCTGCGTTCTCTGCTCCGCCTTCGCTTGTCTCTTTCTCCTCCTTTTCACTCTCTCCTTTTTTCTCTTTTGATAGGGAACTCTCCACCTTCCAGTCACATGTCCCAAGGATGCCTGGAGAGGAACAGGTGACCGCTGCTTTATCTTCTGTGCTAACCGTGCCTGTATCCTTGTCTCCGGCTAGAAAGAGTGCAGTCGGCAGACCCCCTCCCTTTTTCTCGTTCTCCGTCGACTTCTTTGGGGCTATTTTATTGCCACAGCTCTCCTCTGTCGTCTCCTCTATCTGAACAGGTGAGCATTTAATCTTCGGAAAAATTAATAAGGTGCATTCTTGCCCCTCTTCAGCAGTAATTTCACTCAGCGTTCCCTCTGAGCTTGGAGACTCATCCGTGTCCAGCACTGCCGATTCTCTCTCTGCTGCTTGTACTATTATTGCGGCACTTTGAAATGCATCATCTCTCTTCTTCTCTCCCTCACTTTCTATCATTTCTGGCATTGTGGGTGTTGTTTGTAGCAATGTGGAGGCAGCGGACTCTGCTGAAGCCCGTTCAAGGGCACTCTCTTCCTCCTCCTCCTCTTCTGTACGAGCTCGGCTTGGAGAGTGTGAATTCCCCCACACTGGTGCGTGTGTGCCAGCTCCACCGCCTAAAAGAGGTCCATTCTCCTGTTCCGGTGGCTGTTTCTCTAAGTCACATCTCCCTTTGGGCTCATATTCAGAGTCTGTTTTAGCTTTGCAGAAATCAATCACAACAGCAGATGCATCAGACACATTTTTCTCATGTTTGACTTCCCCGGTGGTACAGTGGTATATGGTTTCAACTACTGATATTGATTTGTAGGGTCCATCTGTCTGATCCTGGTCATCATGTTGCTGAAGCCCCTGCAGAGGGTGTAGTATTTTGGCTGAAAGATTATCAGCCAGAGTAAGATGAGCTTGGTGAACCTCGAGTACTGATGGTGGGGACCACATCAATTGTTTATCCTCACGACACAGCTGTTCTGGAAGTTGTAATTCCTGTTTTTGATTCTCAAGGCTTGATCCTACATTTGTCTTTGTTTTTATCTCTTCACTTATCTGTTGCCGTGTCCCTGACTCCACCTGTTTCTGTATGTTTGGTTGTACACTTATTTTAGCTTCTGAATCCCACGTGTCACCAGCATGTTTATCCATATGCGTGGACGGACATGGCAGTAAATCACTAATCATCTGACTATGCATCTCTGCATTTTCAATCATCTGTGTAGCTGTTGCAGAATTGATGACATATTTGTTCACAAGATTTGCCTCTTTAATAGCCACTGTTTCACTGAGTCCTACAACATCATCCAGAGAGCATTTCGAATTGCAGGCATCTTGTATTGATTGATCTGGGGTAAGTGCTTCCTTTGCTACATCCTTCTCTGATGCTGTTTGTGTACCTGTCCATGTGCTATGTGTTGTTTGTTGAACAGCTATGCTCTCAGCTGTGTCTATTTTTGGCTCAATAATTGACTTTGTTTGCTGTTCTGCCTCTGACAGCTGGCTAGATTCTTCTCTTGGGTTTTCTGTTATATTCTTGATGTTTCTGACATCCTTAGATTCAGCTGTACACATATTTCCTAGATCCTTTCCTAAAACATAATCTCTGAAGCTAAACACCCCCTCTTCACCTGCTGTTGAGTCATTTGTGTGTGCTCCATCATTTCCATGGCAACCTTGATGAAATTCAGCAAGTTTATGTGAAGATGAATCAAATGAATCCTCTTTTACTTCAGACATTTTAGTTTGTTCAGTTTTCTCATCCCTTCCGGGCAGGACTAAGGGAAAACACTTGTTCAGATCACCTGCAGTCCATGTGTCAATAATGGAGGATTTGCCAAGAGCTGCCATTTCATCTTCACATTCCTTAAAGGCTTCCTGGAGTTCATAATCTACTCGGACTAAAGGATTGAGAGACGGAACATCTTGCTGAGGTGTACTAGGCAAGTGAACCTGGGTCAGTGATGCAGATTCAGTAGAAACTTGGTCACCATCGCAGCTATCACCGATCATCAAAAAAGAGATATTATAATTAATTTCCTCTGAGAAACTTTCAGTTGTTCATTCCACACCAAACCAAAGCAATCCAGTCCAACTCATGCCAGAGACAGGATGAGAAGCCATGCACACAACAAACTAAGTGCTTTGAAAGCAGAAGAAACCAAACACGCACAACATTTCCTAATGAATATTTTGTAAACGTGATAAAAGGGAAATCTAAACTCATACATTCATTCATTTTGTTTTAGTCCCTTTTTTATCTAAGGGTCGCCACAGTGGAATAAACCGCCAACTTATCCAGCATATGTTTTACGGAAGCTCTTCCAGCTATAACCCATCATTGGGAAACATCCATACACACTAATTTACAGACATATACTACAGACATTTACCCAATTCACCTATACCACATGTTTTTGGACTTTTGGGAGAAACCTGAGCACCCGGAGGAAACCTACACAAAACTGAGGAGAACATGCAAACTCCACACAGAAATGTCAACTAACCCAGCTGGGGCTTGAACCAGCGACCTTCTTGTTGTGAGGCGATTGTGCTACACACTGCACCACCATGCAGCCAAGCTAAATTGCATGAGACTTTTTTTACCAATCATACCTTGAATTAATATTTTATTTCCAAGCTGAGTATGATAAAATTTTGTTTTCTTTCAAACATAACAAAATGTAGTGCATTAATTCATTGAATTAAAGCTATAGTTTACCTTAAACTGAAAAATTCTGTCATCATTTGTCCATTCATCGTGTTCAGTTTATTTTCTTCAGCTAAACACAAAATAAACTATTTTTGAAGAAAGCTGAAAACCAGAAAATGTCTTTCATAGTCTTTTTTTCCCTACTATGTATGTCAGCAGTTTTACAGTGATTTACAGCTTTCTTCCCAATATCTTTTTTTGTATTCAACAGGATAAAGAAACAGGATAAATAAAGGTTTGGAACTACTTAACAGCCCCTAACCTGATTTCACCAAGTAGGACATGTTCTTGTATCAACATTTATGATGATCCTGAAAAAAACCATTTCCAGCCAATCAGAATTATGAGATACTTTTATCGTTTATGTTAGGTTTAGACTTACGGTTAGATTTATGCACTTCTACATGAGTGGTATCCAACTATTATTTCCCTCTGATTTGGGATTAATTTACAGTTATGGTTGGGTTTAAGAGTAGGGAATAGGTATGGATTACATTTAAATGATGTTCCAGGATCAACATAGATGTTAACCCAGAATCGCATCGTACTTGGCAAAATCATGACGTGCACTTGAGGACTAGTAAATATTGTGCATAGTTTAAAATCTTCAGAATTATTTTATATACTCACAATAAGCTGACCATCAAGTGGTTCTAAACCTTAATATGTTTCTTTTTCTGTTGAACACAAATGATGGCATTTTAATTAGTGTTGGTAAAAGAAGTCATTGACTTCCACTGTACAAAAAAAATAAAAAAATACAAACGCTTGAAAGCATATTTTGTTTTCATCAGAAGAGAAAAGTAACATGCAATTTTCTAAGAGATTATAACAAGATGCTGAAAAATTATTGTAATTTTAAAAAGCTAAAATGAGAACATTTGCCAAGAGAAAGCCAAGAATGTCATAGCCTGAAGTCATGCTACATTTAAGAACAAGGTTAATGCATATACAGTTGAAATCAGAATTATTAAACCCCCTTTGATTTTTTTTTTTCTTTTTTAAATATTTCCCAAATAATGTTAACAGAGCAAAAAAAATTCACAGTACAGTATGTCTGATAACATTTTTCTCTTCTGGAGAAATTCTTATTTGTTTTATTTCTGCTAGAATAAAAGCAGTTTTGTTTTTTTTAAAGCATGTTAAGGTCAATATTATTAGCTAATTTAAGCTATATATTTTTCAATTATCTACAGAACAAACCATCATTCTACAATAACTTGCCTAATTAACCCAATTAACCTAGTTAAGCCTTTAAATGTCACTTTATAAGCTGTATAGAAGTGTCTTGAAAAATATCTAGTAAAATATTATTCACTGTTATCATGGAAAAGATTAAATAAATAAGTTTTTAGAAATGAGTTTTAAAACTATTATGTTTAGAAATGTGTTGAAAAAAAAATCTTCTCTCCGTTAAACAGAAATTGGGAAAAAAAATAAGGGGACTAATAATTCAGGGGGGTTAATAATTCTGACGTCAACTGTACGTATAACAGATAAGCACTAGCCAAAATGCTTCTAACAACCCTATTAGAGCACACATTAAACAGCCTGGTGAATCATAGATAGTGACTCTGTTTAATACGTTTTAGAAGCTGAAACATAGTCAGTGGCTATACTGTTGCAATAAAGTAGCTACAGTTGATCTAATATGACAACCATGCTTTCCACACACTGCCTCTCTCACCTTAGCATGCCTCCAGGGGAATTACTAGAACAGAGACAGCTTAGCTAACTCCTTTTCTTGCCTGTCATTTTAGACTAAAAATCTATCAATCACCTTCACCTCAAATGGAAATAAATGAAAGAGCAAAGACTCATGTGTTTCCTGATTGGACCACAGCGATCATGTGATCTGCCAGCTAGCTGATAAAAATGACAACAGGCTCAACCACGCAGCCTTTTTATTTTTTTTTAGTAAATGATTATGACTGGAAGCTGCCACTCCCATTTGTTTTATAACCCTTCTCTGGCATAACTGGAACATCAGACAGCTGTGTTGCAGTTTAAGATACAGCAATTATGCTTGCATGTACTAAAAACCAGAGGCCTTTTGGCATACAGTGTGTGTGCATGAGTAACAGAACTGCAGCCACTCCCTACTGTGTTTCAATACCCACAATCCTCTGTCCTCGCAGATGGTATATAATAATATTAACAACATAAATAGCATAAACACACTGAGTTTAGTTTGACATGACGAGCCATACTTGAGAGAAGCTAACCTTAGATATGCCCTTAAAACATGTCAACTATGAATGGAGATTGCATCTGTCTGTGTCAGCACAAGCCTATGCAATTGCAACCAGATGCGATAATGTGTTGATAACTCTCTCAACACGAAAAAAACTGAACACTGACACAAAACATACACACAAACCACATTCAAGCATGGCTTCCAGTTAAGGAGGACATCTCTCACGCTGCACATTAATATCTTGTGGTAAACCAATATCTTTCTTCTCATGCAAGGATGTTAAAAGCACTTCCAGCCTCCCAAACAAAAACCAACCAAGTGCTAGTTTAGTTCACAGCAAACCAACTCGATGAACTCGATGAAGCCAAACAGACCACCATCGCAGCTATCACAGCTTGTGTAAATATATTTTTTACTTGTGAAGAAGTTGTTCTGCTATATATTTTACATATAAGTATATGTAAAAGAGAATATGTTTCTGCGTTGTGCTTTGTATTTATCATTGAAGCATTGTTTCTCCTTGTAAACTACATAGAAATACATTCCCAAAATATTAACCCTTACTGAAAAACCACGTGTGCATTTTAAAATCATATGTGAAACATGTGCTCACACATTAAACTGTGGTTTAGAACATTTTTATGGTAAAGGGATCAGATGTTTTCACAAGTATCCACATTTGTTTAGATGTGAGCATATGGGTTTCACTCAAAAAAGGTTATTTCACATTTATTTAGCATATTTCATGTGGGATTTTTAACACGATTGCACATATGAAACTCATGCAAAGATCATGTAGTTTTTCTATAAGGATTGAGAAAAATGTAAATGCTTTTTTTAATTGACAGTTAAATTCACTGATAAAATTATACAAACAAAAATGTTGCACAAACTCTGTTCAAGTTAGAAAGAAAATGTATATAGCATGAATTTATGTTTCTGGAGAAAGATATGATTTGGTTTTATTTATTTTTCATTGTATAAAGTTAAGTTAATACTTTAAACCATTAATAAAAATATAAAAAATAATATTTGTAATCTAGATTTATAAAATGCATGCTGTTTTATTTATAATTTGCCAAAAAAAATAATAATTTTATACTGGACAATATATTTCAAGTGTAGCTGAAATGCAACTAAAAAGCTTTAAAAAGTTTACAAGTTTTGTACATATTAGTACAAAACATTTACACTGCACACTTCAAAAATCACACCCAAAACACAAAATGGAGCTAAAGAGATCTCACATAAAATATATCCATGATTAAACTTTTTGTAAATTATCTATGTCTGTCTCTTATGCCATAACAGACTAGTATCTCTCTATCTCCATTTTCATTATTCCTCTGTTACCTCTTCATGAGGCCCACTACTGGTGAACTGGCCTCCATGTAATGCTCTAGGCCTGCCAGCAGAGGGTTGGCAGTGCCACCCAGTGCCACAGTCTCATTCTTCATATCACCCAAGCTCACCTGCTCACTATACACACACACATACATACATACAGGTATAGAAATTATTATTTCCCTATACTCGTAAAACAATTTAAATTACCATTGTGTATGAAATGTGCTATATTGTATAGATAAACTTGCGTTGCCTAATAAGTCCAGTAATAAGTGATGCATCTTATAAAGTATTTTGTGATAAATTGGTCACACTTTACAATAAGGTTTATTAGTTAATTAATGCATGTACTAACATGAACAAACAATGAACAATACATTTACAACTGTATTTGTTCATGTTAGTTAACGTTAATTAATGAAAATACAGTAGCTCATTGTTAGTTTGTTAACTCATGGTGCATTAACTAATGTTAACAACCATGGACTTGGATGTTAATAATGAATTAGTAAATGTTCAATTATGATTAATAAATGCTGTACATGTGTTGTTCATGATTAGTTCATGTTAGTAAATGCATTAACTAATGAACCTTATTGTAAAGTGTTACCGATACATTTACTAATAAAATTACTTTAATAGTAATGAAATTACCTGGAAATTTCTACCAAATTCCTGTCATAGCTCTAAATAGTTTTGATTAAGTATTGCTCCATTACACTGAAAAAGACAGAATCCATAAAACAGTTCATATTTAATATTAAAATCATATAAAATAAAATATAAATGTCTGAAAATAAACCTTTGATAAAAGCATTTTGAAAGTCATTGGAGTGTTTCTAGACTCTACCACCTTACGTTGGCAAGAGTTGAGGCTCTTTTGTGGGCCTGCCAATTGTCCATTCAGTCAAGTTTTCCACAGGAATGAGTCAGAGATTAATGGAAAATATCCCTAGCCAAGCAAGTACATAGAAAGATCTTCAAAGAAAAAGTCCTGTGATTTGCTTTGATTGTGAAACACTATGAGATGAGATATAATCAAGAAAGTGTCAGAGTTTGATCCAATCTGTGGCTTCCAGTTTCAAGATTTACAGTATATGAATGTTTGTAATAGACAATTCATGGCACCTTAAAAATTATTTCAGCAAAATTCTAATAATCATGTAATACATTTTAATAAGCTGCTCAACCCTGTTCCTGGAGATCTACCTTCCTGCAAAGTTCAGCTTGAACCCTGATCAAATACACCTGAAACAATTTAATTAGGACCTGAACAGCACTTGATAATTACAGGCAGGTGTGGTTGAAATGGGTAGCAACTGAAATCTGCAGGAAAGTAGATCTCCAGGAACAGGGTTGAACACCCCTGATGTACACTGTAAAAAAATTATAAGATCAAATATCTATGGCAGCATAATTTTATAAGTTACAATATACTAAAAACATAAGTTAGAACATTATTACCTTGGTTATTGATTTGCCTAAAAAATTGAGGCAACCAGGATTTTTTACAGTGTACTCACCTTAAAGTTTTTCCAAACCTGTTTGAGACATTTCTGGAAAAATATTTGCTCTTGAAAGTCATTCAAGTTTGGATATGATGCAATCTCGCAAATTCTATTTTTTTTTTCTTGCTAGTTTTTTATCTTACATTTGACAATTTTAGCTTTTTACCTCAAATCAATGATGTGCTTCATTCATTCATTTTCTTTTTAGCTTAGTCCCTTATTTATCAGGGGTCACCACAGCGGAATGAACCACCAACTACTACGGCATATGTTTTATGCAACGGATGCCCTTCCAGCCATAAGCCAGAACTGGGATACACCCATACACGAAATTATGTGCTTGTTTCACTAAACTAAGGTATAATCAAAACGTAGCAAATATCTGAGATAATTATCTTTTTTTATCCCTAAATTGAGTTTAGAATTTGTGATTCTATGAAATATTAATAAAATGCGATTCAGGGTTAGAATTTCAAGAATAAAAAAGTCGGACTCGTGAAATATAAACTCAGAATAACAAGATTTAAACCCAGAATGAAATCTCACAAATTTATCTTCAGAGTTAGAATTTTGGAAAAAAATGTCAGATTTTTTAAAAACATAAACTCATAAATTGCAGGATTTAAAAAAAGTGTCATAAGATGTAAAATTAAACTTAAATAAAAGGCTTATTATTGCACAGTTTTGACTTATATCACACTATTCTAATATCTCATGACTCATGAGACTCTTCTGTGAGTAGAACATTAACTCAATCATCTTTCAAAAAAAAAATGTTATCCATATCAGAGAGCCACTTCAATTTTCTCTAAAATGCAAAACCTACAAACAAAAGTTTTCGTTTACCTGTACACATGTATGCAAAACATAACTGACAGGCAGAAAAATTTGCATCAGATGTGAACAACTTTTCAAAAGAATCTACCGTCCTGTTGTAACTTGCCCGTTGCCAAGATTCAGTTGATAAACCTATACACCTCAGTGCATCACTCTTAAGGAAATACAGTAAGTGTGGGTGTGTGTGTGTGTTTATCTGTGTGTCTGTGCCTGAGTCTTTGTGTAAAACAATCAAATGTTGAGACATACCCAAGTGTGGTTCCCCAGGTGAGATTGAGCTCAGTACTGAGGTCGAGGTCTAAGCTGGGCAGCAGATCATGAGGAAACTCCAGCTCCTCTTTATCCTCCTCTCCTTGTCTTCCAGGCTTCTCTTCCTCGTCAGCAGTCACCTGTGTCTCCGCTGTGATGGACTCAGGGTGGACAGATCCGTTCTCAGTGGCGGCAGATTTCTCCTTCGGCGGGCTCACCTTGTCAGTGTGGACTGCAGCCTGAGAAACACAATAAATGGAGTTAGAGCTCAGACCACAGCAATCTGTTTTTAATCAGCTCTGTAAATCACTCACAGCAGCTGCACACACCAAAATGGCTCACTTGCCACTTGGAGAACAAGTTGTTTAAACCAAGATTAGGTTTCTTTAAGTATACAGGGTTTGACATTTAACATCAAAGAAAATACACCTACCATGACAATAAAAACCCAGAGGTGATTTTGACAGCACACCCTAATCATTTATCATTGTGCCATTTGTACTTTCAGAAAACTCTTTAAAAAAATAAACATGCTTTCAGCGAATCCACCATTTCAGCTGGGCCCTGAGGATCAGTTCAGACATGCTCATTTCCCCGAGAACAGGCTTGTGATTAGACCACATTCGATATAAAGCCAAAAAAGTATTTTAAAGTCTTAAGTTATATCATGTCACAAGTGTCATTGCAATTTTGATCAAATTTTAATTTGAAATGAAATGGCATCCAAACGGCATCTTTCCGGAGCCAAAAAAGGAAGAAAAGCAGAGGAAGAAAAGGAAGCTCAAGGTAAGTTCTGCTATGCATAATACATTATTTAGTAGTGTATTAGGACTTGTTTTAATAAATGCAATGATGCCCAAATAGGCCACATTCAGCATGTTTTATTAAATAATCTATTAATTATCTATCAGGTTTCCCCCTCATTTTGTCAAAATCGAATTTTACTGACTGTCCAACATCTAATGCAATGTTTTGTTTGTGTAAATCTCTGTGTAAAAACAAGCTAAAATGTCTCCTGCATTTCTAGTTAGTTATGCATGTATTTGCATTATATTATTTTACAAAAAAAATGCATTTGATTCATGCTTTATTTGTATAGGTCATACTTTACTTTATTCAGTGTTTTCTGGCTTTATCCAAGTAAATCTAAGTAAATATTTGTACATGTGTATTATAGGTTAAACATGTTACAGTTAATAAAAATGTATACATTTAAATATTTAAATAGTATTTTTTGTGCTTTCTTCTCACTGTTTTTACACAAGTGGGCCCAATTTTTTTTATCTCGTCTATGGGCCCTCAAGCCTACCGGCCAGCACTGGATATGAATAAGAATTTTATGCATGCTTATGAAAACTGTTATTAAGTGTCATTTGCTCAGTTATGTCATTTTAAATGTTATGGTGACATTGTCTTTGTTATGACAATTTGGCATAAACAAATATATCATAATCTGTCTTTTATGACAACTTGGCACTACCAAGACAAAACCTGTCATAGATCTGTCATAAAATATTTGTCATTAGTATTTTTCTTGACCTCAACTAGAGTGGTTCAAATTGATACGTAATTAAATGTTAAAGACACTGTTATAAAATTATTTTTACAGAGTACTGACATTTTAAATGATTCAAGAGTTCACACTAAGCTGATGATTGATTATAAAGCATGTTTGGCATGCTGTTCTGGGAGAGAGCCCTGAGTTCATAAGATCCTTGAGCCCAGGGCTCCCTCCCGTTTGCAGGGCAAGAGGGGAGTTTGAGCTCAGGTAGATCTCGAGAACTCCCCTGCTTGTGTATGGCAAATGCAAATTAGGAATTACTATGGAGAGATATATTGCTGATTAAGCTCTCATCTATGGTGTCGATTTGGTTTGGTCAATTTACTTATGTTATGTCTTTGGCCAGTGGGAGGAAACCGAAGGGCCCGGGGGAAAACCACACAAACATATAATATTAACTTGTATATTAACTAACAAAAATATTAACTTGGCCGGGTAAAGACATGAACCAGTGACATTCTTGATGCGAGGCAACAGTGCTTACCACTGGGCCACCGTGCCGCCCTGTCAAGGAGAAGCGGAGGAGTGGGGGTGGAATGGGGGATTCTTCAAGACGAAGATGGCTAAGGTAAGCTGCTCTAGTTATGTATAGCTATTTAGAAATCATCTGATCATTAGTTAATGCAGGACCTGCCGCAGTCAATCATATGTTTAATTCACTGCTAAATGCCATTCCTTTGTAATTACTTATTAAATAAATGAATAAATGTTCCCTTTTTCAATAAAAATATAAAGATGCCATTTCCACTTTGAATAACATTTTGTAAAATGGATATTAAAATGTTTTTTTAATCATTAATGTCATTAAAAGAAATCTGTATTTTTCAGAGTATTCACCAGTTTTTTGTCTATATTTTTAGTAGCTGTGCACACCTATTGTTTCGTTGCAAATGAGGCTAAATGAGTGATTGTTCTGCCTTTACAGGTTTTACAACTCTCCTCTCCAAATGAAATAGGATAGCTGAACTAGTTGCCACAGTTTAAACACTGAATGCATTCTCAAGCGTTTTGAATTGTTACAAATCTTAGTTATTGTTTGTGATATTTAAAAACTAATTCTAAATAAAAATTGCATCAATTTATTTTTTGTGTACATCACTATTAAAATATGTTATTTTTATTTCAGAAAAATATGTTCTGAAATATAAAAAAATGTAAATTATCAGCATACATATTTACATTTTATTTTGGCAAATTACAAATTATAAAGCATACTTGTGAATTTTGGAAAATATACTGTAATTGTCAAAATGATCTATATTTATTTTATGCCCAAAATTATTATAATATTTAGAAAAGATCAAGCAAAGAACTCTAAAGGTGGTTTCCTCGATATTTAGATTTTTTGAACCCTCAAATTCCAGATTTTATAAATATCACCTGATCCAAACAAAAAATACATTAATGAAAAGATCATTTAAAAATATCGCTTGATCCAAACAAATATATAAATAGAAATATCGCCAGATCCAAACAAACCATACATCAACGAAAAGATAATTTATTTAGTTTATTCAGATGATCTATAAATAAAAGTTTCCAAAAACTGACCCTTATGACTGATTTTGTGGTCCAGGGTCACATTTATTTAAAATCCTGATGTTATTTTTAAAAAAGTGACATCACAGAAATTACATCACAATTAGAGATACGATATGCTATCTTTCAAACTTTCATTTGCATAACAAACACTCTGATTTAGAGTAAGAGAGAACCAAATCCCTCGAAAGCACAGACTGATCTCAACCACACACACTCATTGATCAACACACTATGATTCACAGGCAAGTCCTTGTGCCGCAGCAGCAGATCATGTTGCAGGCACTCTGAACACAAGTCCCATTAGAGGTGCATTACAAAGGAGTTCCACGTCCTTTACCCATGCTTTTTTAGCATCTTTGACCCCAGCACACATATCTAATGCACGCAATACACACATGCATTCTTACCTTTACCAGAGGTTATGTGTTGTACTTTCTCAAAGCTGTAATGCACTGATCTACATTTCCAGGCCATTGTAAAGACAAACACCACTCAGTTTAAATCAGGTCAGAGTATCAAATGAAACTCTTCAATACATGTCCAGACAAAGTCAAAGGTTCCGATTCCATTTGCTTATTCAGACATTTAATTTGTGAAACAAACACAAGGGTTTCACATTTCATCAGCATTCGGTTGTGACAGATAACTGGGGTTTTGACAGAAAACGGCAAAACCCCTGAAGAACGGGATGCACTTCACACACCGGTGAACAATCACTGTACTGTATCGAAGTCTCCCAAAAGCTCTCTCCCACAGAGACTCAAATCAAAATTAAGACTCATTGTCTGTTAAACTACTCCAGGACTCGCCATTCTTACCTTGTATTTTATAGAAATTTCAAACATTCAAATATAGGCAAATGATGTCTTAAACCACAAGTAAAAATATGTTTGTATACACTATAATTAATGTTATGAATTAATATTAATTCATGTATTCATTCATTCATTCATTCAGGCCTATCAAAAACTACATTATAATAATTTAAGGGCAATGTGTGGAATTTAAGTGGAATCTATGGAATCTTGTTTTAGTCAAAAAATAATTGTGACTATGACAAAATTGTGATGTTTTTTGACTAAATTGAAGTTTATATCAGGACATTTATATCACATTATTGACAGAGACATTTTAAATATAACATCAGTTGTGATAAAATATCAGAACAAAAAGGTATAATAATATTAACTTTCTCATTTTATTTGCTTAAATATTACTTAATAACATTTAGTAGCATTGTACTATTGTTATAATTAATAGCTTAACTTGAGATAAGACACTGGTTTAAATACATTGGAAACACAATGGAGTATACATACAGTGCCCAGCATGAGTACACTCCATTTTGAAAATTAGTATTTTTTATGCATTTCTCAATGAATGTGGGTAATACATATTGGTGCATTTGAACAAAACAGATTTATTAATCATATATATTTATTAAAATAATATTTTAGTCGCAGAACAGCTTTAGAAATGCAAAGATAATCAATTTAAATTCATGCAAAATACTGCACAAAAATGCAAACTACAACATTTCAACAAAAGTGTATATATTTGTTTTGTGATGCTAATTTCAAGCATAATTGTAAATTATTTTGTTAGATTAGCTCCAGATTTGGCTTCAGTACTGACTAAACTAAAGTATATGCACAAATATAATATTGTAAAGCATCCTATAGAAAATATTTATTTAAATGAGAGATATGCGGGTGGAGAGCACTGTATATATAGTAATCGATGTCAATTCTACATCCGATAAAGGAGTAATTAATTGCTAATGCTTTTTTTACACAACAATGCTTTATATAACACATAAGCAAACCCAAATCAATAGCACAGATCAAACACTTTCAACCCTGATCATAAAAAATGACTTTTGTCTCCCTTTAACTGTACACGCTGTAAGACAATATTTATTCACACCTACACTTGAGTGTAATAGAATGATACCACATTTTATCTGCTTATTATATCATTTTTCATGGTTGGTTTCATGTTCCCCAACTTCCTGTTTCCTGTCTATGCTGTAAACCTCTACTTAAACCCTAAAACCTTCAATGAACCTTAAGCACCTTAAAAAATATTAACACTCACTGAGCTACATTTGACAGTGTGTGTAATATTTAAACTTAGGTTGTACAAAGACTTCTCTTACCCCTATATACAGCAAGCACACAAGGGCCTTGGATAATGAAAGGTAACCCAAATCATCTCTTTTTAAAAAAGGGTCCCTGTCTGCTTTTGTCCTTTGACCTACAGCATGAGTGGTCCTGAAAAGCAAACCCCATATGGCCTGCTTTGACCTGCTCCTTTAACCGGCCATTGTCCTGCACTACAGTAAATCCCTGCTGTTAACTACCAACCAGGGTTACTGGTTACCATGGCGATCATATAAGCCCAACACAGCAGACTGACCTCTAAATAGTTCTGGCATACAGACACTAGCCATCAATGATATGAGATCCAGCCCATTTGAAACCACAGAAACGTACGCACACATTCAAAAAAACACATCAATAAAAATAGAATTCAATGAAAAGATTACAAGGGATATTTATTTATAATTCTTTCATTTTTAATTTTATGTATTTAGTTTATGTCTTTAAAATATTTTTAAAGATCAATAAAACTAAATACAAACTCTGGAAATCATTGCAGTGTTAAAAAATGCAAGGTAACTATTGCACTACTTTAAATATAATTTTACAATTTTTATACATTCTGTTTTCTTTTCAGTTTAGTTAAAATCTTAAAAAAATGTCTCAAGGAAATAATGATCATTTTTATTTTGGGGTGAACTAACTTTTAATATACTACTACTATTAATAACACTGTTATTATTATAATTATTACTATTAATATTATTTATGTGTTAATCAAAAACAAAAAAAATATATACATTTATTTGGCAGCTATAGCTAGCTGAAATAAAATGTGTTCATGTTTTTAACATTTCTGTTCTAGGCAATACTTTAGCTTTACCATTTTAGTTTAAGATAACTATGTAATCTAAATCTTTACAGTAAGGTTCCACTAGTTAATGTTAGGTAATGTATTTATTAACATGACATGATTACAAAATTTGTACAGCATTTAAAAATCTTAATCATAACAAAATCCAAAGTTGTGGCAAAACTATCTCATTATTATGTCCTATCAATTAAAGAATTAAATAATGTGAACAATTAAGACTTTACTGTAAAGTGCCATCATATGTAATTAGCTACTTTACATCAAAAAAGAAAATTTTAAAGTTCAGTGAGACAAAATACACACTCTGGAAGTCATTAATGCAGTGTTACAAAAATGCTAACTATTGCAGTTTTATAAAAAAAAAAAGTTCAAACATATTTTATTAGTTTTTTTACATATTTTATGTATTACTTTATTTGTTGTTGTTATTAATATTAATTTGACATATGTGTTAATTAAAAACAAAAATGAGAAATATTTATTTGGCAGCTAGCTGAAATAAAATGTGTCAATCTTTTCTAGACTTTTGTTCTAGAAAATATTCATCTGAACTCTTAATATAATTAAAAGATCTAAAGTTTTTACTTTGAACATTTTTATCATTTAATGCAAAGTAATCTAAAATGAACATTTTATGAGCCAACATAAACAAGGTCAATAAACAGTATCTTAGTTGGTCACACTTCTATTAGTTAATGTTAGGTAATTTATTTATTAACATGACATGAGAAGGATATCAAAGAATTTATTAATCATAATCATAGCAAACTATCTCATTATTAATTGCTATCAGTTAAAGCATTAACTAATGTGAACAATTAAGACCGTACTGTAAAGTGCTTCCATGTTATTGCTGCTGTTGTTGTTTTAAAAATTAAAAGATCTTAACATGAATTACAACAAATGAGTTCAATGTTGGCCTATTTACTAAGAAGCCAGCAAATAAATCACAAACTCACCTTCTCCAAGCAGACACACACACATTTGCCCTCGAAAGCTGTGACTCCACAGTGCAGCACTCCTGCGCTAAACTCCCAGAGTGTGTGTGTGTTTTGGTTCAGCTAGGCAAAGACACAAACATGCTGCAACACATGCTGCCGGTGCTGCCTATGATCCTGTCTCCTGACTCAGCCTTCAGCCCTCCACAGCTACACATCCATGCCCTTCACAGGAGAAACTCTGCTAGTCCTTGGAAGAACGAAACAGACTGTTCCCCCTGAGAAGCAGTACTACGAAATCTCAGAACACACACACACAGAGCAAGTTGAGTAGTGATCCCTCCCCCTGTAAGTGTTTCAGCATGACGCCTCTGCCCTCTGATCCCTCCCTCCCTCTCAGGCTTCCTCCTCCTGTCTCTAATGTCTGCGGCTGCTGTTCTGTCACTTCCTGCTGGCCACTGATGTCTGCACTCTGATACACTCGCTGCAGGTGAATGCTGGGAAATAATGGGACAAAGGTCAGTCTATATGTGGAGAGCATATATTCAGTTTTAGGTTTTAGGACTTTGAATGAAATACAGACTTGTTGAATCATAGTAAATATCACCCAGGCCTCTTTTACTACAGTTCCTACACTTTAAAAATGTGCATTCTTCCACACAATTCATTCATGTTTTTCCAACACAAATCGATTAAGTTGACATAACAAAATTTAAATAGATTCCTTTAAAGAAAAGAGCCTATATGAGCATATATGTACAAACATGAAACCTACAGTATATACAGTATATATGCACATATATGATAATATATATGCTGCATATACTGTATGTGTATATATGCTACATGCAACATACTGATGTATGTGTCTGAACTGAACACTTGAAATTGGTATCACATGTAATTAGCATATTATGGAATTTAACTATAAGTGAGAGGAGATGGAAAGCTATGTCTACATGTTTTCCTGAAACTTTTATAAGGTCAATTCTTTCTTGTATGAAGATAGTGGAAAAGAAGGAAATGTATAGCAAAATGGTTTGTCGTTTTTTTTTTTTTCAGTTTTTTGTCTTATTTTTGTTCTTGCATTTTTTACTTGTACTATTAGATTGTTCTTAAGTAAGTAATATATATATCAACTCAACTCAACTATATATATATATATATATATATATATATATATATATATATATATATATGTATATGTATATATATATATATATATATATATATATATATATATATATGTATATGTATATATATATATATATATATATATATATACATATACATATACATATACATATATATATATATATATATATATATATATATATATATATATATATATATATATATATATATATATACATATACATATATATATATATATATATACATATACATATACATATATATATATATATATATATATATATATATATACATATACATATATATATATATATATATATATATATATGTATATGTATATGTATATATATATATATATATATATATATATATATATATATATATATATGTATATATATATGTATATGTATATATATATATATGTATATATATATATATATATATATATATATATATATATGTATATATATATATATATATATATATATATATATATATATATATATATATGTATATATAGTTGAGTTGATATAATATGTGTGTGTGTGTGTGTGTGTGTGTGTGTGTGTGTGTGTGTGTGTGTGTGTGTGTGTGTGTGTGTGTGTGTGTGTGTGTGTGTGTGTGTGTGTGTGTATGTGTGCGTGTATGTAGTTGAGGTCAGAATTATTAGCCCCCCTTTATATATATATATATATATATGTATATATAGTTGAGTTGATATAATATGTGTGTGTGTGTGTGTGTGTGTGTGTGTGTGTGTGTGTGTGTGTGTGTGTGTGTGTGTGTGTGTGTGTGTGTGTATGTGTGCGTGTATGTAGTTGAGGTCAGAATTATTAGCCCCCCTTTATATATATATATATATATATATGTATATATAGTTGAGTTGATATAATATGTGTGTGTGTGTGTGTGTGTGTGTGTGTGTGTGTGTGTGTGTGTGTATGTGTGCGTGTATGTAGTTGAGGTCAGAATTATTAGCCCCCCTTTATATATATATATATATATATATATATATATATATATATATATATATATATATATATATATATATATATATATATATATATATATATATATATATATATATAGCGGAATGATTCCACAGCGGAATGAACCGCTGACTTATCCAGGACATGTTTTGGGGGTTGAACATATTAAGTTGTCCCCAAAAAAGAATTTAGAATTGTGTTGTTTCCGCTCTTTTTTTAATAAGTAGCTTAAACAAGCAGCAAAAATGAGCTTTTATGAGAATTTTATTGTATATTTATACCCTATTTATAATATAAGGGAAAAATGCAATACTTTTTTGACTGTAATTGTTCAAAAAACTTTTCCAGTAGTTTTAATGAAAACATAACACCCAATAGTGTTCATCATTTATATATATTAACAAAATGATCTCAGTGTTATTACCTGATACTAACTAGAACATGCACCAAAACACTAGCAAATAATACAGCAATTATAGAGCACTATCAAAATAAAATCTCTGCCAGTCTAATGGAATAAGAAACAAAACAGAATGACATGTAAAAAGAAAGGAGATAAAAATTAGAAAAAAATTACAGAGACATTACGAACCTATACAATCTAAGGAATGGGCCCCACTTTTCCAGTAGTTACATATATTTGTTTTTATTGTACAGTAATGGCTTAAAGTGATGTCTGGATTGAACACTTCCTGGTAATGAATGACTCTATGCTTAATATGAGGAAATATGAGGAACATGTTATATTAGGAAAATGAAATCAATAAATGTATTTAAGGTATTTTACTGATAAATCTGTAAAGAAAAATAGAGAAACAAATCTCAGAGTAGCCAACACAATGTTGCTCTCTCTTAAGCATCCACATTCTTAAAGTACTTGAAATGAAATTGAGTATATTTTATTGATGTCTTCAGGCAGAAAAAAGGGGGAAAATGGACAAAAAAGAGAAACATTGCTTTTTTTGTTTAAAATTGTGTATAAAAATGGGTGAGAGAGGTCTAGTAATAAAAAGAGGCCTTTACTTATTACTGGGCAGTTACTTACTTTCCTTCAGTTTATTCCATCGGGGGTCACCACAATAGAAAGACTGGCACATTGTAACATCCCTTTCTTCATCTTGATCACTAGAACATCTCAATCCAATTTAGGCTGATTTAAGTATTTATCTCAACTCAATAATCCAAATTTACTGCTATGTGTTTGCATGATTCTGTAGTAAAATTACCATGCACACTCCAAGTGCAACTTCACACAAGCATGCTGAAATCCTCATGCACCCTTTACCATGTCAGACTGTGTCTCTTCTGGAGGAAATAGCACCACATTCTGTGGAGTGCCCTCCTGTGGCAGAGACAAATACATGGAGTACAAAAAAAGAGATTTAAGTAAATGCATATTTGGGTCGCTTTACACCTCAGACTGTCAGTGCTGCTGTTGGAATTTTACCAAAAGTACTTAAAGTTTGTTCTGGGAACCTCCCAAACTAGTCTGTGTGCCCAGTAGATTAAGATCCTATTAAATAAACCCTGAATTCCAAGTTAAGTAGGCTTTTCAATGTAGCATAACGTCACTCAAATTATTCCTTTCAGGGATCATTAAAGATCAAACCGCTGAATGCGTAAATAATTTGTAATGTCTTATTTCAAATGGTCATACACAGGCAAAAGATTTAAATTATGAGATCATTGTCAGGAAAGCTACTTAGAAACAGTAGTTTAAGCTACAAACTAATCATAATAATTTCACGTTTAGAATGAGTAATTAGGTGCTAGGTTGCAATATGCTTTTGTTAATAACATAGGCATGATATAAATACCTACTATTATCTAATTTATTATTTAATCAGAACCCAACTTTTGGGGGAAACAAAAATATCTTGTGATATGAACTTGAATTTTTAAAAGACTGTTTTATCTCTGTTCAACAGTTTAAACTAAATGATTCATGAACATTAAATGTGTCAAACACCTTTATATGTGCTAGTAGAATCATTTGAACTTTCTCACACTAAACAGTGAAGAGAACCACTGAGGTATGACTGCTTTTGATTAAATATAACCAATCAGCTTCTGATGATGATCATTTTTGTTGTGATTAATCTCTAAAGCTTTTTTCATGGTACATATTATCACAATACTGCAAAAGAGTTTTAAAGTACAATAGGTTATGCTTTACAAAAAAGCATCCTAAGTATCTTTAATAAATCTGTTTTTACTGTTTAATTAGTTAAACATGAATGATATTAGTTATAAATAACCTGTATTGGTTATTAACAACATTTAATAAAATATTTATGAATTGTAATCAGATTATGAAATGTTTTAAGGCATATAACTTCACCTTAAATTATTATAAGCTTCTGTAGTTTTCATTGTGAGCTTTATACAGTGTTATTGTAGCATGGTCTTATAAATAGTCAGAGAAATTTCAATCAATGTTTTAACATGTAGGCCGGATTAACATCTGTAATCTTAATGTTTGAATTATTAAACCAATAGTCGTCAAGCATTTTGCCGTTGTAATGAACACCACTGCAAAAAAAATAAATAAAAAAAAACAATGTGAATATTATATAAAAGCACCATAAAACTTTAAATAATAAAAAAATGTTCACAGAATTTTACATGATATAATATCATTATTAAATTTTGGGTATCACTTTATTCTGATGGTCCCTTTAACACATTTTGTTGAATTTAAGTTACATTGCATCTACTTGCCAACTAATTATTATTAGATTAAGTAAACTGTTAGGTTGGGGTTAGAGTTAATGTAAGTTGACATGCACTTGTTGATGTAAGTTTCTTATAGCCAGTTAAATGTCTGTTCAGCAGCCGTATCAGCAGATATTAAGCCAACAGTCTACTAATACTCAAATAAGACGCAATTGGCATGTAGTCGCAATGCAACTTTTGGTCAACAAAATGTGCAATAAGGACCATCAAAATAAAGTGTTACTGAATATTGTCATTCATCAATTAGCACATTTGGTCCCTCTTTATATTAAGTGTCCTTAACTACTATGTACTTACATAAAAAAATACAATGTACTTACTGTGTTTATAATGTATTTGAGAACACTTGTGATGCTTTTGAGTTGGGATAGAGGTTGGGTTATGGACAGGTTTGGTGGCATGGGTAGGTTTAAGGGTGGATTAAGGTGTAAGGGATGGTCAACAGTGTATTTACAAATGGAATTACAAAAGTTAACTACAAATGTAATTACATACATGTATTTAATCAAGCATAAGTACAAAGTAAATACATGTATTTAAACAATAAGTACATTGTAACAAACTAATAATTCCTGTGTAAGTACATATTAGTTAAGGCCACTTAATATAAAGTGGGACCGCACATTTTACTGTTGCTGCTACTTTCATAAAGTTTAGCAATGAGAATTCTGGTAAATGGCTTTATTGTTTAAATAAAACAAAAAACAGTTAGAAATTAAGCAATTTTTAACATTTTCTCTCTTCTCTCATTATCATTTTGTCAGTAGATAAAGGTGAAATAACAGCTGGGTGACTTTAACAGAGAGTGATTAATTGCCAAAATGCCATAACATCAAAAATATGTAAATGAGAAACTTACATAGCTTTTGCTGTAATAAAATAAGAATAGGCTGTATAAAAAGTAAACAAAATTAAAAGGATGATGCAAGGTCACATCATAAATATGTTAATTAGCACAAGACATCCTTCAGCAATTTTTCAAGCAGGCTTTTAAAGGCAACATTAAAATCACTGCTTCTCAGACATAAACAATAACACACTATTTGCTGGAAACGCTGTATTTTTAAAGCACCCTAACTGCTGTTATGCTACAAAAAAAATAATATAGTTCTGCACTGTAAAAATCAATTTTTTACTAATTTAAGTAAATTGAACATAAAACAATTAAGTTGTCCCCCCATAAACAAAAAATGTGTTTTTTCAGCTCATTTTAAATAAATATCTTGAACAAACAGCAAACATTATTTTTGAGTGTACTTTGTTAGTTACTATCTAGTGCTAATACAACAAAGTGAGCAAAAACAAAATCCCACACAGAATGAGTTCACTGACCATCTGTGCTTTTTCAAAACTATATTCATTCAGAATGTTTGACAACACAGCGAACACAAAGCAAACATCATGATTTTACCACAGTCTATATTTGTGCTGTTATCTCAAGCACGGCTTGTCACAGGCATGTCGGTTGATGTGGGAATGCAAACAAATGCCACCAAAAGTCATAACAGCTGTAAACACGGTCTAGTTTTAAAGCACACAAGCATGATATCCAAGTGTTTCAGAAGAGATGGATACTGCAATGCTGATGCAGACAGCAGATCACACCATCAACCCTCTTACCGGCAGCTCTGAAGTGCTGTTTTCATTGCCCATGGTGTCAAGCAGGGCTGGCAGGAGACTCCTTTCACATCAGACCATTAATGGCACAGGCCACCTCTGAAAGACTGAAGGACGATGTAAAGAAAGCAGATACTGTCAGTAACAAACACTAGTTCTGTGCCAGACTCCAGGAAAACACTGAGCTGTGAGCGATCAGGGAGTGAAATATGTGTGCAAGTATGTGTCATGTGTTGAGATTAAGAGGCTCTGAAGAAAGCAGAACAAAGTGCAGAGATGCTATCCAATAGAACAACTTTCTCAGGCTTCTAGAAATAAAAGTATATCTTTCCTTTAGTCATGACCTTTAGGCAGTTTCAGAGAATTGAAGTAATCATTTATTCAACAGGTATTAAGACCTGAAATACATAGATAACCTGTTGAAAACGCCCAAATATTTAAATTGTACTGAAAACGAATTTTTTTTTTGAAACCAGGCCAAAGCAGACAAATAATAATAATAATAATAATAATAATAATAATAATAATAATCTGCCAATGCCTCTAAAAAGAATGACAATAAGATGATCATAGTGTATTACAGAATTAGGGTTCTATTGTTTTACTTTGAAGTTAGAATTTGTTTTAAAAAATATATTCAAGTATATGTTTAACTAAATTAATCAAAAAGAACAATGAAGGCCACTTCAAATTGCTGTGTTTCTCTGTTAATAGTTACAGTGCTCAGGACCCCATTTTGAAAACGAATAGTTTCATTCATTTCTCAGTGAATATGGGTAGTATATATTGAAGCATTTGAACAAAACAGATTTATTAAACAGACATATTTATGAAAATTTGCAACATTTCAAAAGAAGTTTATATATTTTTTGTTTCTCTTACTGTTTTTGAAAATTTTATTTAACATTTTTAACATTTGGCCGATTAAGTTATTTTGTTAGATGAGCTCCAGATTTGACTTCAGTGTTGACTAATGTATATATACAAATATAATATTGTAAAGCATCCTATAGAAAATATTCATTTCAGATTTGTGGGGTGTGTACTCATAGTTGCTGAGCACTGTATGTGTTTAAGTCAAACATAATTTGTGTTTTATTTTATAAACTGCCAATAACATTTATTCAGAATATAAAATAAGAACACTGTCGTTAAAAGGCATTTTTGGCATAAAATATCCAAAAAAAAGGTGCCAAATATATTTATATGATGTTTTTTCTAATGTTTTCACGTAAGAAATATATATTTTATGGCATAACCTTGATTTTCAATTATTTTGAACTTCTTATTTTCTAAAACAAATGCTGTAAAAGGCAATATTTTGAAATCCAATAGCATGATATCAGGCTTTTACAGAACAAAACCCGAAGCAATCCACCAGTTTCAAATGACCTCTTTTTTTCACTGCTGTATGGTTCTGATGTTGCAAATCAATTTTATATTTACCATTAAGTCATTAAAAACAACTGTTTTCATCATAATAATGATTGTTTACTGTGTACCAAATCAGTATATTAGAATGATTTCTGAATGATCATGTGCCATCACAGGTATAGGTTTACAATTTTTGTGCTGTATTTTTAAACCATTTAAAGTGTATTTTACATGATACAGTAAATACATTTCAATTTGAACGCACTTATTCTTTGACCGTTAAGCCCAGTCATTAAGAATGAGTGTAGTTTACAATAGTTATTTGGTTCGGTAAATGGCAAGTATGGGAATGACGTTTTAATAGTCATGATTTAAACAAACAAAGAGAAAGTTTAATTATAATTCATGACTCATTTCAAACTGTCCACTTTTTTACAGTCAAATTAAGAGTGATGTTTTCAGGTCCATTGCACATCTGGCTTGAGTCGCTCACTGTGCGCGGGTGTGTGGAGGATTGTTGTCTTATTAGCCCATTTAAAAAGCTCCTCTATTGGTCTAACACACCTCTGGCCAGAACTTTTAAGAGCACCACAAGCTCATTACAAACATAAATCATCTTTCTGGAGCACTTCGCACACACTGTTGACCCGTGGCCAGAGCTCTGCAGAAAAGCTCTTGGGCCCATCAGTCATGCTGTCGCCCCCTCAAACAACCACAACTACCGCATGCTCTAATGTGAGGAAACTCAGTTCATGGGATCCATCTATAACCCTTTGGTGGAACAATAATGCCCTTTAGTAGTGCAGTGTTTTTAGTTCTGTTAGAGCTGCATTGAGGGTGTGGCCTCAAATTTAGATTGCAGAAACAGATGTATGTTACAGTAGATGAGGGCAGATTGATGTTTTTGATACACACTTGCATATATGTTGCATGGCACCGTGGCACATTTACAGCCCTGTTTTGGACCCATTAGCTGTGTTAGTGGGTTAATCTGGTGCAGTAAGCTCATCCTTTGACAGACTGTGCTAATAGATGTGTGTGACCGAGGGGTGGGAGATTACTGCCAAAATCAACTAGTCAACAGCAGCTGCACTTTGTCTCCCCCTGCTGTGAGCCAATACTCAGGAAAACATGGCTTGTGAAAATTAGACATGACCTAAGACTGTAAGAGTGAAACCTATTAAACTAACTGTACCACGAGTAAAAAGGTAGATATAGGTACAACAAATATAGGAACCAGACCTATGAGAATTAAATGTTCTCCTTGGCTCATTTTCAAGGGTGCATTTGTACTGCCAGTAGGATATTGGATGTGATGTAAGGCAACTGAATGTGATGATGTAATTTAAATTGCAGCATTTAACAACGTCCACAACTGGAGGATGGAGAACTCCCTGGACATCTGCAAAAGGTAATTTTGCAGTAAGAAGGCTATCTGCACATCAATAACTGCACATCTTGTCTATCTCAGCTACCAAATCTGACCTCTGAAGACTACGTTGGATAGTTCGGACTGCTGAGTAAATCACTGGTACAAACCTCCCTACTCTCCAAAAACTGTCCTGTTTATGTATACTATTGTACTATCAATACATATTTTGCCATTCTATTGCACTGTAGAAGCTCTGCCACGAAAACAAATTCCTTGTGTGTGTGAACATACCTGGCTGGCAGTAAAGCTCTTACTGATTCTGATCTGGCTTTATAATCATAGCAATTGCAGTGTTTTGTATGACAGCATACTGAAGTCAATGATAGTCTACCGTGCTAAGTTAGACCCTACCCTGAATGTTGCTAAAAACTAAAATTGATCTACATTCCTTCAGTGTTAACATGAGTACTTTTGGCAATAGTTAGGAACTAAGAAAAAAATCTTCCAGCACAAAAAGTGGGTAAACATCAAAAAAAAAAAAAAATATCCTCAATTGACAAATTTCTGGTCTAGTGTTTTTTATACAGTTAATGAAGTTATTAACATAAATCCAGACTCTAACCCCTTGACAGCACTTTTTGCAATTTCTGATTGAGTTGACTTGACTTGCATCTTACCAGGTTATTGCTTTTTCTACTCTTTTAGCTAGATGAACCATTCTTATCAAATGGAAACAGATACTTCCTCCATCACATGACATGTGGATCCGAGAAATCTTTAGCTGCATAAAACTTAAGTAAGTTAAGATGCTTACTTTCAGGATCTCTCAAATCTTTTTACAAGACCTGGAAACCTGTTTTAGACTACATCAAAGGCTTACCCTGTTCAGTTGGTATCAGCTCCACACAGTAAATAACTGGAAAGAGAAAATATTGACTCCTTAACGCGATATTTTCTTTCCTTTTTTTACTCTTTTATTGTAAACTTGCTCAATTATTATTATTTTTTAATCAACAATTTTTTATTTAATTTTTTTAAAATTATTTTTATTTTTTTATATATTTTTTCTCTCAAAGGATATGTTTTTTTAATTCATAAATGTTATTTATTTTATTTTGAGGAGATAGTGGGAAAATAAGAAAACTAAGACAGTTTGTAATTTTTCATATGTTGTGTTGTAAACTACTTTGCATGCTCTTGTTAAAAACCAATAAAAACATTTTTTAAATAAATAGGTGTGAAGTGGTACATGCTTAAAAGGACATGCATTAAATGAAAAACTACAGGAAACATTTTATTAAATATACAAATAAAAGAATAGTCCACCCTAAAATCTAAATTATTTACTCACTTTTGAGTGGTTTCAATCATGAGTTGCTTTTTTTTGGTTGAATGCAAAATAAGTTATTTAGAAAAATGTTAGAAACCTGTAACCATTCCAGAAAAATAAAAAAAACAAATACTTTATAAAATCAATAGCTACAGGTTTTCATAATTTTTCAAAATATCTTCTTGTGTTTTGTACAGAAGACAGAAACTCAAGCAGGTTTGTGACAAGTGAAAGATGCGTAAATTATGACATTTTCAGTTTTGGGTGAATAAATATTTAAATAAGGAAATGATCTGGAGTTGAGATCAAAAGTGCAGAGGTTTCAAAGTTAAATTTAAACAGCTGGTCCTCAGGAGCCTATAAGATTTCTATTTAAGAGTATAAGCTAAAAAATTATTTTGTGATATATTTTGACTATTACATAAAAACTCACAACTACAAGAAAGCTGAAACGTGATTAATTATTAAGTTATATGCATAATGCAACACAAACAATAATGTCAAAAACTCAGAAAATGCTGAAAGCATTTTTTATGCTTATAGTATATGAAGCTGGCAATGGCTACAACATGGAACATCACAATATAAATGAGTCTCTTCTCTTCTGTGGCTGTGAGGTTTTTTTTTTGTTTTTTTTTTATAACAAGGGCTTCTGCACATTAACTTAACAGGGCGCTTGTTTAGAGAGCAGGATGACGCCTTCCTTTTTTCCTGCATCTGTTTTAAAAGCTTTATCACATGTTTGTATGCCAAACTTATGCACACAGCTGCTGAACATAGTTACAGTGGCATAATTTGCAATTCTGAAGTCACAAGGTGCAACTGTGATATTTAACGCAATTACAAGCCTCCGTTAGAAACAAAAGAATGACTAAAATGTAGTTTGCATACAGCAATATCTCAGACCAACATGTCGAAAAAGATTCTATATGAACTTTATAAACAACATAGTGACTTCACAAGAAACAATCCTCTGTATCAAACAATAATAAAAATCATTGCCCAAGCTATTTAAGTCAATAAAGTCTCCTGCTCCTCTGAAGTGTTTGTGTGTTCACATGATTCTGTTGGGTGATCAGTGGCTGCTCTACATTTTGGCAGGAAGTGCAAACCTGAATGTGAAACTTGTTATAAATAGATGCAGTCCCTGTCTGTCACTCGTTATTCAAGTCTTCCCATCCAGCCTTGAGTCATGTGCACCAGTTTCTCTTCAAAACAAACTGTAAAAAAACTGTGTAAAAAAAAAAAAAAGAAAACATGTGCAATGATTTCAATGTAAAGGATGGCTGAAGAGTCAGGTTTAGATGATCCTAATTTCTCATTGAATCAGATTTGGCCAAGTTTTCCGAAACACCCAATCAATAAGATAAACAATAAAGAAGATAAATTACGGCACTGCTTTGAACACTGTCACTCTGAACTATTAAAGTAAATGGACTGTAATTTCAGCCCTGCTTATGTTGATTTTACTTGTAATTCAACATAAAATAAAATAAATCTGAACATCTAGATCTCATATTTATGCAAGATGTAAATATCACCTTTCAGCATGTCTCCCACCAATACTTAAACATTAGTACATTCCGATGCATGGTTAATGGAGCCAATTTCTGAATGCTTACAGACATAGAAACTAGGGCTGTATGATATAGAAAACTTCTATACATTGTGATATGAATATATTTTCAAAAAATGATTTAAATTTGGAAAGAATTCATAATTATACCTTTATTGGGATCATGGGATGTTTTGTGGTGGAGGGAAGCTGATAAAATGTAATACATTGTAAGCATATATGAATAAAATATTATTATAGGAACAACCCAAACAGCAATGAACTAGATTATCATTGAAAGAAAAGAAAATCCTAAAAATGTGTAAAATTTGCGGAGCATTAAGTGTGTATAGAGCATAGTATTCTGACTGGAATTGATTGAAAGGTCTAATGCAAATGGAAAGGCTTCATGTAAACACATCAGTTGGGGATAAACATTTATTCGTTTATAAGACCATAAACTTCTAAAAGAAGTCTCTGGTAAACCCCCACCAAACAAAAATGAACATTATGGACGTTTAAGGCTTACTATCCTAATTTAAGCCATGTCGGTGCAGTAAATTACCTAATTTAAATCATTAATTTAACTGCAAAAGTAATAAAAAAAAGTCAAGTCAAACTCACTTACCCAGCTCACAGAAATAGAAGTGGTACATTTATCCAAGTCACGGTTAACGTAGAGTTTTAGGGTTTGTTTATTGAAGCTACTCCACAATAAGCAAGCTTGTCTCTTCTTGAGACGACTGGTAAATTTGTTTCTATATCCGCACAGTGTTCGGGCAGGATAGAGGTAAGAGGGCAAATTCAGGGAAGAGGGGGTGTAAGCAGTAAGTTGACAGGAAGATTGTGGGGGCCACACTGACTCTGACATGGTAGAGATGACAGAGTCAGCTGGACGGTGTATGGCTCTTGGTTACTTGTAAACAAACACAATGTCATGAACTAAAAGGATTGTACCCTTCACTGCCAACAGGGCCCCAGAGCAATTACACAGCACTTTTCTCTGAGCTGAAACCTCTATCTCTATTTTAAAAGTGCATTCAGTCACTGAAAAGTCATTCACTGAAAATGGTTTCAAACATAAAGAAGAGACTGGAAGACTGCAGCTCTAACAGTAGCCTGATAGCCCCTCAATAACATTATCCCAACCTTAATTACTTACTCACAGGACAATTTATATCAAAGTTGATATTTAGCAGTACCATACAGGTGTTTTGTAACATCTAGTTGTTATGAGATTAGTTGTTAGCCCAATGCTCAACTCCCAATCTGGAAGACCAGGATATACAAACAAACACTACAGACAGTATAACTAAATTCACCTTCTGCACGTCTTTGGACTGTGGGGGAACTGGAGCACCCGGAGGAAACCCACGCAAACACAGGGAGAACACCAACTCCACGCAGAAATGCCCACTTGAACCAGTGACCTACTTGCTGGGAGGCGACAGCGCTACCCACAGCGCCACCGTGTCACCCAAACCTTCATAAGTAACCTTTATATTTTTGTACTGAAATATCATTGTCGACTTACAGCCATCGGCAATCTCCAATAGTTAAAATTTCTAATAATTCTTTAATGGCAACCTTATATTAGCCTGTATACACAACCAATGCGCCTCAAAAGTCCAACTTAGGGCTGTGTGAAAAAACAGGCTACATTTCCCAAATTTAATAGGTTACTATACTTTGAACAACCGATTTGTTAAATACATGTAATCAAATGCAGTGTCCTGTTGTTGACGCAAAAACAAAACAAAACATTATTTTTAGTATCCCATCCAATCACGCAATGCTTAGTTCGTTCCTATACAAAACAAAGTCTTCAAACACTACCAGCTTGTAGCTACTATGTATTTTAAACAATTCCATTTTGGCACTCTTCTAGCATGAGAGGAACATCTCGATTCAGGTGAAAGCGCGGACAGAACATCACGTTATCCAACCATTTCTTCGACTTCTCTGCCAGATGCCACTGTGCCCGCTCTCATTACTGCATGACATGAACTTTGATTAAAATCTGAAGGAGTGTTAAAGTAAATAAGACAACTATCCAAAGTGTATGGTCTTGTGTAATCAGTCGCTGCATTTCAGCTTACCTTTAAATTAGCTCATCACATTTACCTCAGTTGAAACATAGCCAACATACTTAATAACGTTACCTCGAAAAATTAACTCTAAAAAGAAACATTTTCCTAAATATATGCATTACATTATATCCATTATTACTGCCAATGTTAAAATGTGTCAAAATGTTGCTTTTTTTAAACCACAAATTCGCCATGATTTTGCACACTAGCCAACAAGAATATTTGTAGTACACCTACAGTTAAACAAATGATTATTTGATAATCATCAAAAAACATTTACTATAATAAATACATGTATTTTAAAGCACTTAACTGATTTAAATATTGTCAGTTAGAGTAAAAATATAGAATTATGTTATTAAAGGGATAGTTTATCAAAAATGAACATTTACTCACTGTTAACTTCCTATCCAGTGGTACAGAAATAAAACTTACCAATCCAGTATTTTCAGCTCTTTTCGGCATCCTTCAAAATCCACGGTTCGGCAGCCGTTGTTGCTAAACTGCTTATATGCTGTTTGCTTACACTTTATATCAACTACACAACAGCTCCCTATACAGTGCATAATGCAAATATCCATTATTCATGAATTAGTCATCATCTGCTACCTGTTGACCTCATCAGTTTATGAAAACAACACACAGCACACACCCCATTTCACTTAATCGCTAATAATTTATTTGTACCTCTTGCTACATAATAATGCCAAACCCAGACTTTTAAATGCATCAAGCAAAAAATCATTAATTACAGAAGCATAATTGCTGACAGTCACAAAACACATCCCTGATGTAATTATAACATATTAAAGATTATTATCCGTGTATTAAAATAAACTGACAAACCCAACAATCCCATTAAAATAAGTATAAAATGACTGAAGCACAAAACCACTTTAACTGCATAGACAAGATATTTTGCTTAGCAAGATATTGATAATACATTAAAAAATTATAATACATATTTAAAAAAAATAGATTCTTTTATTTAAAATGCATTAATATCACATGACCAGGTTTATATACTTCTTACATGCTCATTTAGAAGACATAAGAGGTGTAATTTTATTAATGGTCACAATTGTGGCCAGTAGTACAGCACATAGTTTCAGCTTAAAACAATTAAAAACCAATCTGATTCTGACTATGCGGTTTCTTACTGGTCATTATTGTGAGCAAGTCATTCATTCATTTTCCTTCCAACTTATCCAGCATATGTTTTTACATAGCAGATGCCCTTCCAGCTGCAACCCAGTACTGAGAAACATCCTTACACACTCATTCACGCGTGTACACTACGACCAATTTAGTTAATTAAATTCAACTGTAGTACATGTCTTTGGACTGTGGGGGACACCGGAGCACCCGGAGGAAACCCACGCGAACACGGGAGAACATGTAAACTCCACACAGAAATGCCATCTGACCCAGCCAGGGACTTGAATCAGTTACCTTCTTGCTGTGAGGCGACAGTGCTAACCACAGCGTCACCCTTGTGAGCAAGTATACATAATATCCACAAGCAACATAACATTAAAGAAGGCATGAAGTTTGAGGCCTAAGTAGTAAAATGCATGTACTCAAATTGCAAGTATTAATTTGGTTTTAAACAGGTTACGTATGCAGAACTTATTGTCTATGAAAAATCTAAACTGGATTACTATTCCAGTTATGAATAATTAAGCGGTCATTTAATTAGATACTGAATACTCATGACTCTTTCTATAAATTGCGGACACATTTTAGCCATTCTCATTCATTTCCTTAAACTGGAATGACAAAGTTGGAGTCAGAATTATTAGCCCCCTGTTCATTTTTTTCCTCAATTTCTGTTTAACGGTGAGAGAAGATTTTTTTTCAAGACATTTCTAAACATAATAGTTTTAATAACTTATTTCTAATAACTGATTTATTTTATCTTTACCGTGATGACAGTACAATACTTTAGTAGATATCTTTTGAGACATTTCTATACAGCTTAAAGTGACATTTAAAGGCTTAACTAGGTTAATTAGGTTAACTAGGTGGGTTAGGGTAATAAGGCAAGTCATTGTATAGCGATGGTTTGTTCTGTAGACTATCGAAAAAAATATAGCTTAAAGAGGCTAATAATTTTGACCATAAAGTGGTCTTATTTTAGCCGAAATAAAACTTAAACAAAAAATAAGACTTTCTCCAGAAGAAATAGTATTATCAGACATACTGTGAAAATCTATTTGCTCTGTTAAACATCATTTGGGAAATATTCAAAAAAGGAACAAAAAATTCAAAGGGGGGCTAATAATTCTGACTTCAACTGTACGTCAAATGTGTAATTTCCAGTCATCTGAATCTGTTAACAGAGGTGACAATAACAGGGTTGACATTTTACACTATTTTGTGTTTTTGTTCAAGAAGCTAACCTCAAATCAGATACCACATAGCGTGTCTAAAAGAAAAGTTTTTGCATTTTTATATTAAAGATGTCATAATGTGAATGAGAATTTCACATAAATCTCACAATAACAAACAATTAATCCACTGCTTGGTGCATGCTAAACATTTTGCACAAATAAATAAGAGAAGAATAAATGACAATCCTCAATGCCTTTTCCCGACAGAGGAATTGACATCACTTAAAGCAAGTCACATGCTTTTTATCAGTGCTTTACAGATGATAGAAATCTATCATATGCCTTTTTGTAACCACTGTAACAGAGTTGACCAGAACATATAGGGAGAGACACAAATTTTATTTACTTAAATTATAAATAATACAAAAAGTAGATGTTTCATGCAACTGTTTAACTTAGTAAACACAAAAAAAGATGAAAATTAGACATTAATTTCATGAAAACTGAAAGTCATGAGACAGTCAGTTGGTATAGGGAGTTAATATTTAATCCACATTTTCGAAACAACATGTCCTTAAATACTCATACAAGCATTATTTTTAGAGATAACTTGATAGAATTTAAGTTATTAACGCAAAACCATTTCATTAAAGTTTGTTTGTAAAAAATAATAGAAGGTTTCTTTTGGAGATGCAAAATGTACCCGCAGTTTCTAAAATCACCATAAATTCCCTATTGTCTTGACAGTAGATGAAATAATTTATGAACATTTTCTGCACACTATACTCCATTTGCGTGTTCCCGTAAAACACCAAGTGTCCACCATTTAACCCTATTTGTCATTGCTTTCCTTGCATCCTCTCCCTGCACAGATACAGTACACTGTCAGGCATCTCTTTGCACCTCCCCCTCTTTTTTCCCTTCCATTCCCGCTTCCTTTCACACTCTTCATCTCCCAAGCTCCGACTACTACAGGCTAGTACGAGAAGAGACAGCCAAAAATGCAGGCTTTTTCTTTCATATCCCCCTGACGTCAGCCCAGTCCGAAACAAATACTCCCCCTCATCCCCTTCTGACAACCACCGCACAGCCGGCAATGTCTTCACACTCGTTCAGTTTCTGCCATTGAGCCTGCAGTTGGAAAGAGGCTGCGTTTACCTGGCTGCGTGCGACTCCGATGCAGCTTCCCATCCTGTATTCCATGTCCTCCTGAGGAGAGGTGACAGAAGCACTACAGGGCTTGCAAAAATAATCTCTCCAGGATTGCATCCCCACTACAAAGATCTGGCATCGCTGAGCAATGCAAGCAGGGTGTGAGCAAGTGAGTGCAAACGTACGAGAATCCCCTTCATGTGTGTGAGAGTGAGAGTGAGTGTGTGTGAGAGAGAATAAGCCTAGTCTACTGCAATGCCCAGGGTAGAACTATGACATACATGCTCATTCTCAGTTATATAACAAAGCAATTATAAAAATAGCTCAGATGAAGATACAAAAATGTCTTGATATTTTTTTCTCTCTCTGTTCCTTTGTCAGGATTTGCAGATATGCTAAGAGATGCTGCTCTGCGAGAGGGTAAAAAAAGCCCCTCTGTTTTGGACAGCGGTAGAGTCACACAGGCAGAGAGAGAGAGAGGAGAGGGAGGATGGAAAATACAGAATAGGAAAAATGAAAGAAAACATCATCTGCCAGTTTAGTAGAGCAACAGCCGCAGGTATGATGACATGGTAATGAGCATCAACGAAAAATCGCCATGAGGAGAAATGATGGAGCCACTCAAGTGAAATGGGACAGCAGAAAATAAAAAGGAATATAGGACAGGCATGATGACACAGATTAAGCCTTAGAAGGAAGTATGAAATCAAAATTAGCCCATTATTTTTTTTTATATGTCACTGTTCAACTAGTTGATAACATGGTGAATTACTACAATATTGTAGCTGGTCACAACAGTCAATTTATGTCATCTTAAAAATGAGGAAACAAACACAAGAAAAAAAAGAATAATATTTGTGGTGCTGTCTCACACTAATGATTGCTTTTGATCTTGAAATTTAAGGGTTAGTTTATATAAAAATTAGAATTCTGTTATTAATTACTTGCTCTCGTCTAGAGCTGCTTGATTCTGGCTAAAATGAGAATCGCAATTTTTTGGCTAAAATAAATATCACTATTTTCTCCCGATTCTGTAGATGTAAAATAAAGGTTAATATGAGTTGGCTATTATTATTGTTATTCTCAAACATGTGGTAAAACAGCAATAGGCTTTGTGTAGTTGGCTAAAATGCTAAATTTTGTATGGACTTGGAATGGTGGACTTAAACAGACTTTAGATTTGTCCTGGTCATTAATGCTTATGATAATTCTGATGTTGAATTATTGTTTGAGACATATGCTTACAATCTGTCATTTACTGCTTAAAATCTGTCACTGACGTGATTTTCGTGAATACAGATGACTGGGCGGGTTTTTTTTTGCATTTCGACAGGTTTTGGATACTTTTTGGGCTAGAATCAGTCAGCTACATCTGGCAACACTGTGTTCGCTTTCAGTTTCATTTTCACTGCTAAAAGCGGTTCACTTCCGGCGCGGCTCCCAAACGATCACTCTGTGCCACAAACTGAATGTTATTTACAGCTTTATTACCTGTTATTCACGGTTTATGCAGGTTCTGTTCACTAAAGTAAACTTCATTCAGAGGTGCGCGCACGCCCACCCTTCCTGTGGTAACAGCTGACAGCTCACGTCTAGTGGGATTTTGCAGTCGTAAATACATTACATGAGGACAGAAATGACATTTTTTAGGTGAATTGTATCTTATAAATACAGCATGTGACTCATTAAACACCATTTGGAGGTGTCCACGTAGCTGAACAATGCATGTAGAACAATGTGAAGACTTGTGCGGCCACCATTGCATCTCTCCTGAACTTGATAATATGTTTGACAGAATAGAAGAAATGCTGGATTAAGATCGTCTAGGGCAGGGGTGTCAAACTCAATTCCTGGAGGACCGAAGCCCTGCACAGTTTAGTTCCAACCCTGCTCCAACACACTTACCTGAAGGTTTCAAACAAGCCTGAAGGACTCAATTAGTTTGATCAGGTGTGTTTAATTAGGGTTGGAACTAAACTGTGCAGAACTGCGGCCCTTTTGGAACTGAGTTTGACACCTGTGGTCTAGGGGGTCGAATCGAAATCGCTTTTACGGTTAATTGTGCAGCTCTACTCTCGTGTTGCTCCAATTCAGAGACCTTCGTTCAACTTTGGAACACAAATTAATATATTTCAAACGAAATCGAACAACTCTCTGACCCTTCATAGACAAACAAAGGTTCAAACTCCAGAAAAGGCAAAAACATTAGCCACTTTAACACATACAGACCTTTCTGGAAAATTACCAGCAATTAACTAGTAAATTAGTTCCAGCAATTTTCCAGTAAGAGAAGTTGTAACATTACCGGTAATTTGCTGGAATGCTGCTCTGTGTGAACGCAGAAGGAAGATTGCCGGAAAGAGCGCGTTCATGTCTAGAACACGCTGACGTGACACGTCTACTTTAGCCAATCAGAACACTCAAACGCATTCACGTCTGTGCGGTTTATGAAAATAAAAGCCTTTGAATATTTTTCCAGACTCATCTAGCTGCTAGATGTTAGTCAGATAACATTTCTGTTCTTTCTTAATGGCAACTGTGTAAAAAAGTTATCGATAAAATGCTTATGATAAGCTGCTGTTTGTTTACCTTCAAGCTCTGACGCGTGTGCACGTAAAGCAGATGGTGAGCGCCAGCACACACACATATTACGTACATCTCGACATGCAGAAGTGTTCCTCCATATGTTTTCATCGAAGTTGTTCACAATACTTATCCATACATCCACAGAGTTTGTAATGTAGTCAATTGTTAACAAATACAAGTGCAGCCGTTTAGAGCTCATTTCTGGTTAATGATGTCAGAATATACTGGTATTTGGAATGGATGTGTGAATAGTATTTTCTAGAAAAATCCCGGAACGTCCTCGCCTGTGTGAACAGCGCTTTTTTAAACTTACCAGTAAAGTCGTTCCTGAAACTTTACGGATATTTACAGGTATCACTGTGTAAAAGTGGCTATTGTCAAAAGATTTCATGTGACTTCAGTGGTTTAACTGTAACACAAAGCTCTAAAAACACATTTGTGTGCCAAAAAAAACCTCGTCTCTGCTGCGTCAGGTCATCAAGAAACACAAAAAAATTATGCAACTTCGTATGAATAAAGTTGAACCACTGAAAAATAACATGGACTGTTTTGACAATGTTTTTGTTTCTTTTTCTGGACTTCTTGTGATCGTTGTGGTCTATGTAGGATAAGGGAGCTCTCGAATTTTATCTAAAATGTCTTTTTTAAATTTTTGTTATAATGATGAATCTCAGATGATTGGAAGTGTGATTAATTAATTTTAAAAAGTAGTAAATATATTATTGGGTAAAAGGAATCATTGAAACCACAATATGTCAGAATAATATTGGTTGATAGCAATGTCAGCATACTGTCAGTACTGGACAGTATCAGATATTTTTTAAAAATTCATTTTATTTTGTGTTCAAATATTTAATATGCATTTAATTTGCACAATTTTGCAATCAGTGGTTAACTAAAAGGACGCCTTAAAATAACCCAGATTTAACCCTTTAGTAGCACCATTTCTTAAAGAGTGCTTATAATAAATACTCAGAGTATAATTATGTATTCATCATCAGTACTCGATGTATAACAGACTTTGACAAAAACATTTACTTTAAGCATTTACTTTAACTTCATTCATTCATTTTCTTTTTAGCTTAGTTCCTTTTCGGCTTAGTATTTTATTTAGTCCTATTAATCCCTTAAATTATTTAGTTCCCAATTATTAGTCCCTTTATTTTTTATTATTATTAATATTATATTATTAAATCATTTTTTTCTTATACGTGTCTTTTTTATTCTTGTCTATGTAAAGCGTTATGAATTGCCATTGTGTATGAAATGTGCTATATAAATAAACTTGCCTTGCCTTGGCTATTAATTTAGGGGTTGCCACAGTGGAACGAACCGCCAACTTATCCAGCATATGTTTTATACATCGGATGGCCTTCCAGCTGCAACCCATCGCTGGGAAACCTCCATGCATTCTCATTCACACACATACACAACAGACTATTTACCTCACCCAATTCAACTATATCGCATGTCTTTGGACTGTGGGGAAAACCAGAGCACCTGGAGTAAACCCACGCAAACACAGGGAGAACATGCAAACTCCACACAGAAATGTCAACTGACCCAGCCGAGGCTCGAACCAGCAACCTTCTTGCTGTAAGGCAATATCGCTACAAGCACATATACAGTACCTCATGAAAATGTCAATTAAAACCATCTACAATTTATATTCTGTCTATGCTCCCATTATAAAGTTTGACTAGTTTTCTGCCACCTTGAAAACAACAACCATCAATCTGACCACCCGAAAAAACATTTATTTAACAAAGCAGTTAAATTCATTCACAACAACACCTATCCACGTTAAAATAAAGCACACCAACGGGCTTATAATAAACCTGGAATTAAGGACATAAAACAGGGATTTGATTGAGGAACATTTACTACCCTGATATAAGAAAACAAAAACATCTGCTGCCCATTACTTTACTAAACTTTCCAGCCACTGACCTGAGCACAGATTTACACCATTGCATCGTCCAAAAAGTCCCTGCAGCTGCGAGAAGCGTCTTGTGAACATGAGTGTTACTCGGACAGCAGGCAGATCCTCCAAAAGGCTTCAGATGTCAGAGGGATCAAACTACAGGGCAGTTAATCCAAGCTTGGACCAATCTTGGTGCATATGGAGGGCCACACAAACAGCTCTGGCTCAACTTCCTGCATAAGCATTTTACACACACATGTAACAGAAAACAAAGTGCAAGACATTACAAATATTGGCAGATACACATAAAAGAGCTTGACTAAAGGCAGCAGCTGAGAGTCATTAACATATTGAAAAAGGTGGGTTTTCAAACCTGTTTGAGTTTTGTTTTGTTGAAAACAAAGACAATATTTTGAGGAATGTTAAAAACTGGTAGAGAACATTATTTTCTGGACACTAATGAATGTCGGTTCCCAACAATCTTTAAATTAAAATATCTTTTTGAGCTCAACAGAAAAATGAAACTTGTAAAGTTTTGAAATCGCTACAGGGTGAGTAAACGGTGCGTACATTTAATTATTCAGTGAACTTATTCTTTAAACCACATTCACATATACCCAGTTTTAAAAATGTAGTAAGTAAGTTTGACACCCAGTGGTTGAACTAGGTATTGCATTCCTGGATCAAAACACGTGCAAGCGCAGGTTGCAAGATTGATTTAACCAACACCTGAAATTTATATTTCAGGAACAGTTTCTATTTCTTGCAGCTGAACAACAATATAAACTGACAATGTTTACCTCAGGTACAATGCATGTGCTTTGTTCAGTGTTAAATCCTAATGTGAGTTTAAATGGCATTTTGCATGACATTTATTGCCATAATAGTGAAAGCAGCAGCAGAAAGTTCTCCTCAGATCTTAAAAATCAACCGTTTGAAATTGAACTACAGAACTGTGCAAGCCAACACATATCAGTGATCCAGCATGTACATTGATTGATGTAAGAAAGGTTTAATATGTATTAAACAGAGTATAAACCTTACCATTTTGTGAGTAAGGGCATATTCTTTGCTTCTGAAAGGCTGTATTTAAATTTCTGTTGTTTCGTATAGTGCAAACAGCCAGATTGCTTATCACTGCAAATCATCTCACTTTGCATGTTGTTAGTACTTAGGGTTTTGATGTGTAACTTGCTCACCTGCTTCACCCCACGTGGAATCTGCGTCTCTGCTTGTCCACCGGAGGTCGCATTTTGGTCGTGGACACCTTCAAGGCAACACGGGGTGCTGAAATATAATTGGCTAAACTGCCAGTTGGCGGGTTTAAAAAAAAAACAGAACAACAGTCTGCAATTCCGGCATGTAACAAGACATTTTCAAAGCAGAATATGTGACTTCAACATTTTCAGATAAGCAATAATGTTCACTGAGTATGTTTCTTAAATATCTGCAAACATATTACGGTATTTGTATGCCTTAGAAGAATCAAAAACTTACATACAGCACCTTTAAATAGTGCATTCAGATCCAAAAGAAAGAAACAAAACGATATTTCACCACTAGGTGGCAATGTTTAATTGTAATCTACAGAGTCAATAAACTGTCAATAAGGCCATGGGAGTCAAGATCTGGCATGTTTCGAATAGGTCCATCTTATTCATACTTTTGGAAAAAATTATTAAAAAACATTTTTTATTTCAATCAGTAGTGGATGAGCACAGAAATCTCACATTTCTGTGGCCCCGGACTTGAAGATAAGGCTGCGTTTAAATGCACAAGGACACAACTTTCAACTACATTAAAAGTATCTTTACCTAAGACCGATGCACTCTCTTATCTATACAAAAATCATAGATAGGTTTAATGGAGAAGGTTAGATTTCTAATATGACATAAGTAAATGTCCTGTAAATTTAAACTGATACTTTGTCGTGCACGAGCTGTGCGAATGGAGTTTTGACTTGCAAATAAAGAAATACATCTTTGCATAATGGTTTACAAAGCAGACTCGCTTTATGAAATAATGATCCCATGCAAACATTCTATCTGGTAATGGTCTTTGTGCAAAACAGACATGCCATTCTTAACATTTCAAATTCAAAGAAAGAAAAAAGACAATGATAGATAGCAGAGTTGGAAACTTTGTATGTTTCCATCAGATGAAAATATTCCTTCAGTTTTACTTTAAATTTATTGCATTCAACACAATAAAATTTAATTTCGCTTTACATTTGTTGTATTAAACACAACTATTACAGTTAATACAAAATCCAAATATGTAACTCTTAAAATTTCTATCCAAAACATTAAAAATATAAAAAATTTCACAATTTTTATTTTACAAACAGATGTCATTGGCATTTTTGACCTCCTGCGACCAAGCTCATGGAGGTGGGATGAGAGCTTGCTTTATGTCAAAGGCATCAATGATTTCCTGCAACACACAGATCAGAGATTTGTTATTTCAAGCAAAGAACTGCATGTTAAATAATTATTTAATCATGCACAGAAATGTTGGAAAACCTGGAAATACTTCATACATAAGATAATCCTTCATATATAAATTTTTAGAGACAAAATCTTTGACACAAATTTAGTGTTTCTCTCAATCACAATATCAATTTCAAAATAAAAAATCTTTCAGGCCTCATTTTTAGCTCGTATTATAATGCATTAACAATCTGTTAAACAAGTGGGCACTGCATAAAACAAATTGTTAGCATGTTGACTTTACCCACTTTCCTTCGGCTTAGTCTCTGTTTTTAATAGTTTAATTAACCAAATTATATAATTGTATACAGGGCTGGGTGATTAATCAATAAAGCAATCGAAATAGACATTCAGAACCTATAATCAATCTAATTTTTAAGGTCAAATTTTGAATTACTTTCCCCTCCTGCGTGTAGTCACGTCAGCCCACTCATGTACAAGACATGTTATAAAAATGAAGCTGCTGAACTGAAAAATGTTCAGCACTTTGCAGCAATATCTGATCTCTGGTCAAGTTGGACAATGGACCCATTCTTGAGCCTTATTTTGCACTACACTGTAACAGTAACGGTTACTGGAAGCTGCACCAGAGAAGCCTTGAGATAGTGTTCATTCAGAAATCTCTCACTTGTAATATGTGAGCATATTTATAGTACAAAAACCTGTCAGTGAACTATTATAATAATAATAATAATAATAATAATAACAATAATAATAATAATAAATAAAAAAATTGTTTATTAATCGAAATGTTGATTTTAGGCCAAATCCCCCAGCCCTATTTGTATACAACTCTAACATCCAAATTTAAGAAACTTTCAAGTAACTTATTTCAGGAGCTCGGCTGCACTGAATAAATGAAGACATAATAACAAATGACTTGCAGAGGATAATAGCAAATGTGCATCCTGGCTTTATTTCTTTATTACATGCAAATTTGAAAGCGGAAAAAGCATTTAAAGCGATTTCATAAACTTGCATATTGTCAGCGACTTTGACATACGCGCACATTATAGGACTACACAATACCATATTATGTACACAGCAAATTACAGTAGTCAACCCACTGAGCTCAGGAAAATACAAAATTCGTATTTATACGGAAGAATCACATCCCTGATAAATCTATGAACAATTTTATATAAATATATATTTAAAAGTATCATGCAAAGAATTGTATCATATTTCAGTCTGCAATGTTTATATGCAACTTTATGTTGCTTATTAAGAAAAGCCTATTAACAGATTAACCAATTTAGTTTGATATATGACAACAATCATTTGGTGAATCATTACTGCAAATAAGGGTCACAATTTATTTTAGGATGTCTTTATTACAGCGAATGCATTAAAAGGGGACCTACTATGTCTATATTTACTAAAAGTAAAATAAATCTCTAATGTCTCTACAGTGTGTAAAGTTTCAGCTCTAAATACTAATACTAAATACTTCAGCTAATAAATAATATATATATATCTCTTTAGAACTCTTTGAAACTGCCACTTTTAGGCTTTGAATTAAATTGCACTCTTTTTTTATTGGCTGTTCAGATTGTGCTCCCAGCCCTCTTTTCAGAAGAGGGTGAAGCTACAAACACTTACTCATCAGCATAACAGATTTAAAACATGTTACAACTGAAGTTTATTTATTTATTTATTTATTTATTTATTTATTATTGCGAATTGTACTCTGTCTTTTTCTTTGTCCCGCCTTCTTGTTGTTTTTCTGTTGTCTCATAGGCTCCCATACCGGCGTGATCTTGAGTTCGTATTGGCTGCTGGTCAGGGAGGCATGTATAAAAAGGAGCTTCCGGCAGGGTTCGGGGAGCTCATTTCTGCTGTGTTCGGTGCTTGGAGTGGAGCTCCTGGATTTCCCTCACCCCTCTGGCCGACGACCAACAACCATTATTGTACTAATGTTCATACGTTAAAATATTTTGAGAGTTTGAGCGTGTAGGGGTGGCCTGCCTATTTATTTGATTACTTTTGACTATGTTTATGTTTAGGGAGTAAGGTAAGCTTCTTGTATTTTTCTTTAAATAGTTATAGGTAATTTAGTGCATTTACTTTATAGATTCTTTTGTTTGTTATTTTGGCCTGTGGTCACCCTAAAGAGATGCTCATTTATATTAACCACATTTTTCTATAATAAATCTATTCATATATACTCTCAACTGAGTGTCTGAGTTTGGTTGTCGACCGAAGGGAGTCTTTTTGCATTAAGTTTTTGTTTTGTTTGAGAAATCCACCACCCCAACACATTTGTTTTTCTTCGTTTATTATGCCCATGTTGTTTCCCCAAGACTTTGGGCGTAATAAAACAGAACTAATATTATTTTTGTTTAAAACTGAAAATGCTAAAAAAATTGACTCTGAAGAAAGTCGTCTATGGAGACTACGGTGTTCATTTGTGCGTCCTAAAACTCTACATTTATAATGCCTCTTAGTCACTGACATTATCATCCACAGGTATGGTGTGAAAACTTATGCCAGATGGCTGCTTCTTGCTCAGGTCTATTTATGCTAATGAGGTAGAGGTCGTCACTAATAGATGTAGTTTAAAGTGTTTCTGCACTTTTTCAGTTGTGATTATAAAAATATTATTCATTAATTTTTATCATACGAGGCTGGATATACTCATGCACAGTCACCACACAACTTTGTTCAAACTCCTTATAAAAGTGATTTTTGCACAATAGGTCTCCTCAAAGTATAGAGAAATGCTACTTTACTGCATTAACTTAATATGGTTAGGGTTAGGATTGGGGTCAGTTGCATATAATTATGAATTAATTATTTTTATTACAAAAGTAAGTACATGAAACGTGTAACAAGCACACTAAAATAAAAGTGATGCCAAAAGAAATGCTAAAAACAGTTAAAGCGCTCACCCTCCAGCTTTCCTGGCTGATCGAGATGACACACTGATGTCGAATGGCAGCGCCACCAGGCTGTATCTCACCTTCCTCTACTGGAGCTACAATACAAGCACAAATATTACAGCCTGCAAGTACATTTAGACAAACAAACAAAAAAAATACAACAGTGACTTAAGGATGCGATCTAACCTATATAAGGAAGCCCATTCTCCAAGTACATCCTCGCCAGACCATCCTAAAAGTAATAAATAAAAAGTGATTTAATTCGTTATTGTGTGACTTGTGTTGAATGTTCAAGGCCAATGTAGCGTTTAAACTCACTCTAATTAGAAAAGACATGTGGAAGATGTTCTCCACCGTTCGTGAGAAGGAGTTAGGGTCGATGACAAACTCGTAATATGAAATGGGTTCCTCGGCTGTTCCAGAGAGAGAGAGTTTTTGAGTTTAATGCCTTATCAGCTTTTCTGGCTATGTCATGGCAAAAAGAACAGATCAAGTTCACAACATTTAACAAATATTACTTTTCTATAATTATACAAATATTTTAACAATAAAAGGTTATCAACATCATAAAATAATATAAAAAGATAAAATACATTATTATTATTATTATTAATATTATTAATAATAATAATGATAATAATAATAATAATAATAATAATAATAATACAAGATTAAAAAAAATCTAAAACTGTTTTTTAGGGTTTACTTTTGATAAAAAATTGTACAATTTTGGAAAGACTCTGATAGTGGGAAGCTGATAGTTAGCAGCTTAACATGCTTACAGTCATCTCTAAAGTATCTTTGCAGACATCCAAGAATCCTTTCCACCTCTTTCTCAGTTGCCTCCTGGTGAGATTCTTCCATTTTCTTCAGCTGTGATGATAAGGTATTTTTTTAATTTCTTAAAAACAGGTATTTTGGGGAGACAGTCAAGTGTTTGCATTATAATAAGCAGACCTGGGTGGGCATAATCCGTTTCTCCTCTCTGCTGGGCACTCTTCTTTGCCTTTCAACTCTCTGCCGTGGAGGAGGAGGCTCTGCCAAAAATGAGCCCAACCTTGAATATCAAATAACAAAACGTGTTGAATAATAATAATAAGAGACTATAAGAGGTAACTGATTTATAGTTTAAGTACGAAGAGATAACTTCATAAAAATCACTGTAAACTATATTTAAATATTTTTATTTGCACCAAAATGTAAAAAAAAAATTACAATTTATTTGATCTGAGACTGTGAAGATAAAAATAATTGTGATATTACTGACCAAAAAGAAATATTAAAAATGAGTTTTAAAACTACATAATGACATCTGTGGAGGAAAAAACAGCAATGTGAAGTCAAAATGATGTCAAAGTTTATGACTTTTCAATTATACAGTGGGTACAGAAAGTATTGCCCAGAGGAGGATCCCCAAACGCAGGTCTGAAAAACTTGTTCAATCTTTTCCAAAAACACTCATGGCTGGTAGGGGTGTAACGATACACCAAAGTCACGGTTCGGTTCGGTTCACGGTTTTGGAGCCACCGTTCAGTTCCTGTTTGCTGTGGGGTTAGGGTTGATGTCATGTTAACATCAATGCTAAGGAACAATAGATTCACTTAATAACAAGAAAAACTAAACTTTTTTCTTTATTAACTTTGCAATCACATTTTAGTACAGTCAGGATACCCGAGTAAACAACTAAAATTATAAATACCTCCAATATAGACTAGTCAGAAAAAACTATTTTCTTTAGTGCAGCCATCTTAACTAAGTAAACTAAAATTAAATAAATAACTGCAGTGTAGACTAGTGAAAGATCTTCTTCAAAAACACCATAATATCCACATTCTCAGGTGAGAGGCTTGATCTCTGTGCAGACACAGACATGATGGTCATTTTTGATTATCTAAGGTTTCAGTTAGATAGATAGGTTTCTGTTTAAATTAATTTAAAAATATACATATAATGTGTTTGTAAAGTGTTTTTACATGACATATTTACCAGCAAAATACATTGCAGTTGTGACTGAAACTAATGTTAGGGTTGTAGCCGGCTGTATTTTTGCCTCCTGATCTCTCTTTCTCCCATTCCCTCCATGCTGGTCATTTATGTAGGTCCGCCTTCACGACAGCTGATGCCTGTCATTTCTGTAGGTCCGCCTTCATGACAGCTGATTGGTCAGGAGACCGATCTATCATCATTTAGAGACGTAGCGCGGGAATATAAAAAGCATGTCAGGAAGAGCGGTATTTTTCTCACATGATTGTTTTTGCTTAACTTTCGGTTGGGCAAAATTATTTTGCATTACTTTTGCCCACTTTGAGAAATTTTGTGAGGTTTGTACATTTTTATTTCAATTGATTTTTATGTTATTTTTTGGCTCGGCTCCCTCCTGTCAATATTGAGCTATACCTCCTCAAGTTCACTCTTTTCTCAGAATAAGGTGGATAGGGAAGATGTCATACGATTTCCATTTTTCAAACACGTAGAAAATGTATTGTTAAGACATGAGGTAAGAGGTGAAGGTCATCTTTGTATTTATTTTATTCTACAGTTCAGAATAAGGAAGAATGCGGCGCACTGCGCTGAAGACCTTTTTTTCTTTTCATCAGTTTTAGCGAGATTAGAGGTTATTCGTGAGTTAAAATTGTTTTTTTACATTTATGTCTTTTGTTTGGCTTCACTATCGTCCCTAACTCGAGTTTAACTCATGTTTGTTTGATACTTTGAATTTGCTACTTTATTATATTATTTTTATAAGTGTAAATATTTCTCTGATTTTGTATATATTTGGGCATTATTCTGGTTTCACTTTTGTACATTAAATCACTTTTGTTGGCTCTGCTGCCAGTCTTTTGCTTACACCCTCACATTGTGAAATTACCACACTTTTTAAATGCGCTTCCTTATAAGTAAGTTTTGTGAAACAGTTAAGGCAGATAGGTGTGCGCTTTGTCTACGACACAAATTCCATTCCAGTACTCCACTGGAAAACCAAAATTTTCCCACACAGGTGACATAATTGTGTCTGGGGGATCTGCAATCTCATTACTATGTGAAGCAGCCATCCTGCGTACAGTAGTAACCAAGTGTGATCGCTCACTCAAGTCACATGACATGACATGCACTTGGACAATACTAACTTTAGAATATAATATTCAGAACAAAAGCTCACGATTATTAATACAATTTCATCAAATGTGATAATAAAGAAAAATTGGTTAAATTGGTTTAATTAGTTAGAGATAAGTGACGTCAACCTCAACAATGGGCAGCAGGGGGCGTGAGAGTACCACGGTACGCCACAAGAGTTTCGCGATACTATCGTGGTTGGTGTATCGCGATATTTTGGTTCAGTTTTTATATCGTTACACCCCTAATGGCTGGGTTAAATCAAAAGGGAGCTTCTAATAAATACTTAGCAAAGGGCCTGAATACTTGGGACCATGTGATATTTTAGTTTTTCTTTTTTAATAAATCTGCAAAAATGTCAACAATTCTTTGTTTTTATATCAATATGGGGTGCTGTCCGTACATCAGTGAGGGAAAATGAACTTAAATGCTTTTAGCATTATGCCTGCAAATGGCTGCAATTTAAGGGGGTCTGAATACTTGAAACAGTCTTTAATTTGACTTAATTTACTACAATATTACTCACATGTAGTGGAAAGCCGGGGCTGTTCTGAAGCAGTTCTCAGCTCTCTTTGCAAGCTTAAGCCAGGCTCCTCCTGGTAAATAACCCCCCAAGTTTCCATCCGTACCACTTTCATCCTCCAAACGATTCAGATCCATAAAGGACAACTAGACGGAACAATACAAAAAACAAAATCAACCCAGAAAACAAATCACATCAAAGTGAATCTGCATTTGGTTTTATCTTAGCAGACAAATATAAGATCTATCCTGTCCTCTTACAGAAAGTGTGCATTTACAATCTGGTTCTCTCATTTTTTCTGGTCCATTACAAAAAAAATGAAAAAGGTACATAAAGACCTGATTTGCTGTGTGTTAAGTCTGACATTCTTAAGGCCAAACAATTATAATCTAACAAAGTTTTTTTTCTTATATATTTAATGACAGAACCTACTTAGCATCCAAAATAATCCAGTGTGCAGGGCCTAACGAACCCATTTAATGTGTGTGCATGATGCAGCTCAGATTGCACTGCACCAGGTCTGCATCTTGACCCCTCTCTATTATGTAGATATTTAATTATGGTCTCTTCTCCCAAAAAAAGAGCCCTTCAAGAGTTATTTAGAACACGTATTTTTTATATTTCTATTGTGAAACGTATGATTTTGCATGACACACCACAGCCTCATTCACTGGAGAAAAGATTAGAGTTGCAAGATTTACAACATGTCAATTTATCAACTTCTCCTAAACAACAGGAAAGCAAATGGTTGTTTAACATGGAGAAAAAACAAGGTAAGAGTTTTAGTGGGGCTGGGCGATAAATCACTTTTATCGATTATAGTAGTTTACATTGATTTGTTTGAATAAAGCACTCGTTTTTCACTCTAACAAATGCAACACTCTCCTCTGGGCTCATGTAGTTCCCCCATATTTTCCATAGAAACAAACAAACAACATGGCACTGAGTAAAGCAGAAATCAAAGAATTGTTGTGCTCTATGAAATGAAACATGACTTGGGCCCACAAGCACAACAGTAATTACATAATTCTGATATGCTTAAGCTAATTATATCCGCTTGTTATGTGGTGACGTGTGGGTGGCATATGTAATACTGTTTCCGGGTCCAAGCCGCCACTCATTTGAGTTGAGAAACTATTCGTTTATGATCACTTTTTATTCACATCACACATTAAAGTTAATTTTATATAAAGTCATAGTGTACACAACAATCTCTGGGCTTGCTGCAAAACAAATACCAAAATTTTAACAACTTATAAAAAAAAAGGAATCACTTTCTGGCTATCGGATATTAGGCATGGACATGTTTATTGCGATCATGATTTTTGAAAGTATTACATTAAATTAGTATTACATAAAATTACCATTTCATGAGTCTCCCCATACAGTTGAATAGAGCGCTTGGACCCGGAAGCCGTGACGTCACACTTAAAAAGCTGATAGGTTAATATCCTTCAACAGCACACATTTTTTAAAGGGTGAAAAAAAGTCTATTTAAATGTATATGTAAAAAAAATCTGAGAATTTTTAAAAAGGCCATTTTTGTTTTAGTTACCAAAACATTGTGTATCTGTTGTGAATGACTCATTGTAAGAGTATATGTAAAATTATTATTATTTCTGTCTTCCACAGTTAACAATTTTAAATGCTCTGACCACACTGGTGTGATCGTATACAACTTTGCGGCCAACCTAGACTGATCAGACTACCTCAAAGGGTTACAATTAGAAAGTTTTATGATTACCCCCATTTTATTTACAGTCCTACGGGAGAATGTAGTCCACGCCCAAACACTAATGATGACTCAGTAAATCTGCCTATGGCTCAGTCTCTCCTGGAGAGAATCTGATAGCTGTAACTTTGTTTTAAAAGTGTTTAAAAAATGTAAGACTTATGAGCAAAGTGAGCTTGTTACATACCCTTCAAGCAATCTGATCTTTTCACATGTGCATGATGTCCTAGTTGTGTTTGGTTTACATGTTTTCCAAACATGTCAAGTCATGCCATAGCTTACCAAATGTTCTGCAAATGCAGATGGGTCAAATGAAGAGCCTTCAGCATGTAGCTGGCTGGCCTTCTCCTTCCCTAGATCAGTGGCTAGTACCAAGAGTTGAGCGTCTAGAGCTGCTTCACGAGCTTGTCTCACTAAAAGCAGACACAGCAGGAAAATATCATGAAGACTGAATGACTGAAATGTTTACACACAGAGTTCTACCAAAATATTCATCAAGCTAATGCAGTGAACATGCTGTAGAATTGATACCATTGGCAAAAAGTTTGTTGGCCTCTTCCAAAACATCAGTGAGTTTATTGTTAGCAGGATTCAACATGTCCTCGCGATTTTCTGTCAACAAACAAGTAAAAGAAGCAATCTCAAAAATCTACTTGTACATTAAACATCACAACTGCATAACTGAAACCCACTTGAAGAGTATCAACACTCACGCTGAACTTCATTGATCAGGTCCCTGTATTTGCTCCTGATCTCTCTTCTGCGTGAAGGATCATCGTCTTCCTGACTAATACCAGAGGGTCCGCCACCAATATCATCTTCATCACCCACATCGCCCGATCTCTCAGGCCGGTTCTGTCCACCCACTCCATTGGTTGACCCTCCTGGTTCCTCTTGATTCCCCCGGGACCTTCTCCTTGAATCAGACATCTTCAGTGATTCTGGTTGGTTTTCTGTTCACAAAGACACTTGTGTCAGAACATGAATAAAACGGACATTTTACCTTTTTATTTCTAAATTGGCTTTTGTCTATCAGATAAAATGAAGGTTCACGCTGGTATTCAACATAATATAATAACACATAATATGATATAATAAAATATGATATGATATAATACGCGTATTGTGCAGCATTATTTTGTAAAATATAACATCAATTGAACTACTGTGGTACATTTTCTGCTAATCACATGATGATTTAACAGTATTTCACTGCTAAACGAACACATTTCAGTGTTTACAAATAATTAAAGCATATGTTTATAAGAATTAACGCATACGTTTATAAGAATTACACATTACTTTTAAACGTACTTCCCAATAATTATCATGATTAACGTTAATACAGTCGACCGAAATATACGAGCAGACATCGTAAATTAAAACCAAGACAAGAATCAATAAACACTAATGTACAAAACTAGAAAAGGAGAGTGTACTGTAAACACTTACAAACTTTAAAAACATTAAGGTTCGGCATTTACATCAACGGTGAAATTTTCGCGGGAGCAGGAGGAAGTGTACTTTACGTCATTTCCGACGCATTCAGTGACGAAGCTCGTAGCTGTCGTGTTCTATTTTTTATTCTATACAATTCTATTTTAATATTTCGCTGTGCTGTTCTTATACTTTGACTACTATATTTAATACTATATAAGCTTTATTCACAACCTACACATTTTACTGTGAGTCAAGTCAACTCACAGCCTTGTGGTAGTTGTAGTCCTTATTAAGCATCACGTAAGCAATTTGCCTTAAGAGAGCACACTATATAATCTATGCCGTTGAACAAAACCTAAAAGTCGTTTCATGTATTGTTAACCAAAGACATCAATTACCGCATACACCGGAGATATACCAAAATCATCAAATAGATCTCGAAAATAATGCATGGCGAATCCTGAGACTACAAACTGACGTCATGACTAAGCATCTCGGAGTGTTGCTTTTTTGGAGTAATATTTATTTTGAATGCAATTTTTTATTGATTTGTTTTGTTTTTTCTTGCGAATCCTGTTTCATCTCAAAAACGTAGGCTACTAAAAACAAGAAAAGCACAAAATGTTTGATACATTACAACAACTTTTTTTTAAACACCATTGTTAAACCATTGTCGATATGATTTTTTTTCTCTATTTTGTAATTGCTTTTAATTAATGTTATATTTTTGTGATTATTAAGATGTTGTTTCCTCTGTATGTTACGTTTACATTTAAGAGATATAATTGTAATATTTCCTTTTTATTAACAAGTTTGACAATTTTAATAATACCTTTTTAGAATATATTTTTTAACAGAGTGAAATTTCTTTAAGTTTGTATTTTTCAGATAGTTGAATATATATTCAGGTAATTCAGATAGCATAATGTCCTAGTGTCCTTTTTATATGTAATATTTATTTAATATAATGTAATTAATATAATATAATATAATATAATATAATATAATTCATAAAATATAATTTAATATAATTAATATAATATATTTAACATAATATAATTAATATAATATAATTTCATATAACATAATTAAATATAGTACAAGATAATTAATATAATGTAATTATTATAATATAATATAACATAATATAATATATTATAATAAAATATAATTAATATAATATCATTTAACAAAATATAATTATATATAGTACTAGATAATTAATATATTTTATATAATATAATATAATATAATATAATATAATATAATATAATATAATATAATATAATATAATATAATATAATATAATACAGATATGCCTGATCCATTTGTAGAGCTGTGTGACTTAAACTCCTCCCTTAAAAGAGAAAAAAATAAAAACAATACACAGGGTCTGTTTCAAAACGTAGTAAGTCACCTACCTAGGCACGATTTCAGGCTCTCATTGTCGTGATCATTGCAGAGCAGTGCGCTTGTATGTATAGGCAGCTGACTGGGTGTTGAAACACATCCAGTGGATTCCGGAAATTAACAAACTCGTGATGTCAGGAGGAGTGGGAGAGAAACAGACAGCAGAAGAGAAATATACGGGTTTTTCGCACGATTTGTGGACTATAAAGTTATGACACCGTCTTATTATGGAGTTAACGCGTGAAACGAGCACTGGACATGTTTCGGGGAGACTGCGGATGATCGCTGGTCTAAACTGAAAGTGATTACACGAGCGGTTGGGTTCTTCCTATTCAAACCGACGCTTCTGCAAACATGACGCGACTCGCGTTGGAACAAGTGACCGATTTCGGCGATTTCACCAAAGGAAAGGATCTGAAGGAGTTTTTAAAACAAGCATACTCCAACATATCTTCTCAAAACTGCCTGTCCGATGTGCGTCTGAGTCCAGATGGACGTCACATTCATGTCATTGTGCGCCAGCCCAAAAGTGGTCTTATGACATACGACAAATATCAGCGAGCCCATCTCCTGCAATGCCAGAAGCACATTGATTTAGTGCTAACTCGAAATGTGCCTATTGTGGATGTCCTTTATGTCCCTCAAAGCAGCAAACCAGAAGATGGAGCCTCAGTGCTGGGGGTCATTTTTGAGAATGGAAAAGTGGAATTCTGGAAATTCCTGGAATGTGGATCAGGCTGGCGTTTGCTCCAGACTGTGGATCTGTGTAACAGCCCTCGTGCTAAAGTAGTGTCTGTGAGCATGTGTCAGAATTTCATCATATGGTGTGAGGAGCGACCGCCATCAGAGAACTCCAGTGCTGTGTGCAGCAACTTCAGGTTCTGCATCTGCAAGAAGACTGTAGAAGTTAATAACGAAGGGGGTGTCAGTTTGGGAAATGTGAAAATTGCATTGCATAATAATCCTCAGTATATGACCGTCAGTTCCGGAGATTTGGTTTATCTGCTCCCAGACACGCAGGTGAAATCTTTGATGGGTGTTTCCAAGGTTTTTCTTGCATGGTCACCTGAACACGACACCTTTAATGTGCACAGTGCCAGTAGCTGCACGCTTATGAAAAGCTCAAGCAAAGAATCAGACTTCAAGAGACTTGTTTCAGACTGCATTGGCCTTATATCCACCATAAATCCTCCTGATATCCGAGGATTCTCTCCGACTGGATGTGGAGACCTCCTCCTCCTTCTCAGTACTGGCTGGGTATGTGTTATGAAGAAAGATGGCAGTCTTTGCAACATATACAAACTTCCTGATAACTGCCTAAGTGCTAGTGGAACTCAAACCAGCCTTAATATTTACAATGACACCCTGGCACTAACAATAGGCAGGACCCTTTTTTTAATTGACACTAAATGTGGCCTGGAATTAGAACGGATAAGCCTAAAAACGGAGGGTCTTCTCTTTGTAAACTCGCATGACAGTCACTCTCCACAAATGCTGTCAGAAAGCGGGCTGTTTGTGGTGACACAAAAACCGAAGCCTGCTCTGACACCTTTTGAAGACTCGAGCGCACTCTTAGTCGAGGCTGTCTTCGAGGAGGCATGTAAATATTATCAGCAAAGAAGTCTAAGTAGCACGCAGCTCACGGTGGAAAAGCTAAAAAAAGGTGGGATGTTTCAAGCGCCCATATCGTTAGCTGCCATCCTCAAGGATTACCTCAGCAACCAGAAAACTAAACCTGGGGAGAAACATTCCTCAGGTCAAGAAAGGCTCATGAGCTCACTCGAATCAGAGCTTAGGAGTCTGGTTTTGCTGGAGGACATCAAAACATCAATGGTAAAGGCTTCAGAGAAAGACCTGGAGAACTATTGTGAAAGCCTGGTGCAGCAGGAGATCTGCCGTCTGCTTAGTGGAGAGCTTGAGAAGGAGAACCTTCAGTACCTGAATGGCATCTTTCAGCAGTTTCCCACTTACTCCTGGCATGGCATTCAGTCAGTCCTGCATCTGAGGTGCAACGGTGAAGGTTCGCTGTCATCTAAAGCTCCGGCTGAGTTGTGGAAAATCATCCTTAGTCCTGTGCAGCCCACAGCCAACTTCGCTCACTGTAACGGTCAGCAGAAACACACTGCAGTCAACCTGCCTGTTTTTGAGCTCTTGTGCCACTCCATCTTCAAATTCCAGCCTAGCTGGCTCCCAAGGTTTCTGGAACTGGCACAACAGCAGGCTGGCATGTCCTCCTCATCCTCATGGACTTTCGGAGTGAAGGAGAGCTCTGAAAGCGTGCCGCTCTATAAGCGAGCCCTGACGGTGCTCCCTTGTAAAGGGACCTACCAACACCTGGAGGTGGAGCTGCTTTTGTGCAGCGAGAGGCCTAACGCGATAATGCAAGCCCTGCGGATTCTCATTGAGCAAGGCCAGTGGGAGCGTGTGACACAAGTCGCCGAGAGGTTCTGCCGGCAGAGCCCGCTTCTAAACAAAGAAATCTTCAGCACACTTCTCTGTGAAGTGTCCCAACATAGAGACCTTGACCCTTATTTGGACCTTCTGTGGACTCTTTGTCCTGAGGACATGACCGTGACGAGCATACTTAACACTGTACTCAAAAACATCCCAGGTTCGACAAAGAACTCAGGACCATTCGAGGCTCAGGGAAGTCAGGTCACCATTGGACTTTTGAAACCACTACTCCAGAAGGTTCTCCAAAGGGAGTCCAAACCAAACCAGAGGTACGCAGATATCCTTCAGTCACCCACAATTCCTCCGCTCACTCCTCCTCGCCAGCCAAAGGGACTGTTCAGAAACACTGATCTGAATGCTGAGCTCCAGGAAGACAAGCAGAAGACTTCCTCTGGATCTCAAGTGACATCTCGAACAGGCCTGGTCTGACTTTCACACTCATAAATCACATCCATATACTCTTATTAAAATGGGTATTCAAGAGAGAGTTACCTCCAAAGTTTAGATTATGTCATCATGTGCTAACACTTATGTTGTTTCAATTCCAAAGTGTGTGTGTATGTGTGTGTGTGTGTGTGTGTGTGTGTGTGTGTGTGTGTGTATATATGAAGCATTCAGATGCAAAAACCTCTAAATGCCATTTGACATTTCTTTAAAAAACATTTTTCTCAACCTCCTATGGTTGTGTTAATGTATTATTTCACTTTACGGATAATGACAGTGCCCTATTCATCGACATAAAAGTGAATTTACTAAAACTACAAAGAAGAACCTGAGAAAAATGCTCATTTAAAAAAAAAAGTTTAGATGGCATTGAGAGGTTTTTACATCTGAACTCTTATTAATATACAAAAGATATTATTGTGAAAAACAAAAGAATGAATGTCATACAGGTTTTAAGATAGACAAACGTGAGTAAATGATGACAGAAGTTGAGTTTTGGGTCAACTGTCCTTTTAAGAATTTATTTACCTTGCATGGTATGAACAAAATGATGCATCTTCATAGGATTGGATCATATTTCATTAATAAGTATGGAAATTGTAAAGTAATAATGGCAGTGTACAGATGTTTATCTGCTGCTTTAATTATTCCTGATATAGAATTAATATATGTTGTTTTTATGTTTACATGGTCTTCTGCATTTCATCGTCATCTTATACTGTATGTCTTCAGTGTTTTTAAACCGTATTTTCTCTTTCCTAACCTTTACATGTTGTTTTGTTTTTATGATTTGTCTTTCGTGAAGGAATGCTGTCATCCTAATATTAATAGAAGGTCAAGAATGACTAAGCATAATCCACATTTCACACATCATTTATTTTATGAGCCCCTATTGACACTACAGTTTATCATCATATGCTGGTATAATTATTATTTTAGGAAAATCCAGTGGAAGACGTAAGCTAATGATTGTATGGGTCAATTATGAGATGTACAGTAATATTAAATGTAACGTGCATGCGGATGAAATGGACTATCAGACCTTAATGCTTTCAGGATTGCTCTTGTATTTACTGCTATCACAGGGCTTTAAACATTGTAGAAAGCTATTAAATATGACTCCAGTACATCGCTGTTGGTCATTTTCATGTCTCTTTCTGAACTGAAATGTCATTGGTTATTTATGGTCGTGTGGTCAGAGACGGGGATTTCTGATGTGTTTCCTATGCAAGGCTTTATAAAGTCAGTATGTCTTTGTTCAGCTCCTCCTTTTGCATTTTTCCTGGGCAACCAACAACCGCATTCACAGTGCTGTCTTAAATTAAATTCAGCTAAATTCTATTATACAGTGAGCTGCTTCAAACTCTGTCACTTTGGACAGGCTTGTGTTGCCCTCAGTCGACTCGGTGTGGCTAATTGTATTTAGAAAGCTGAAACACTTCTGTTTTTCCCATTGTGTGTTTACTAAATCTTGGTTTAATAGAGCCATCACTCAAAAGCAACAGTCAAACAGATTTTTTCAGCTAACTGAATTGACTGCAAGTGGGAGTTACGGATATTTAATACACTGTAAAACCCAACAGTCAACTTTAACAAATAAAATGAGTGTAGTTAACTCAAAATGTACTGAAAGTTAATTCTACTCATTTGAAAAAGTGTTTTGAACTCAGTGTTGAAGGTGACTAAATACTTCATAACTTCAACTCAAATAGAGTAAGTTCACAGTACTCATATAGATTGTTTTTTTGTTTTTTTTTAACTCAAATGGTTTGTGCCAATCGGTTTCCTCAAACTGTTTGAGTTGCCTTACCTTATTGGGTTTTACAGTACTCAGTTGGTTTGAGTTCTCCTCATGTATTGGGTTTTGCTCAAAATGCTTTGTTTACTCAAATTGGTTAAGTTCACAGTACTCATTAGGATTAGTTTTTGAATTTAAATGATTTGTTGCAATCGGTTTCCTCAAAGGGTTTGAGTTACTTTTACCTTTTGCGTTTTACAGTGTATGAAAAAGCATTCCTGTTTCAAATAAATGTTCTTTTTTTTTTCTTTCTGTTCATCAGAGTATCCTGTGCTTTCTAAAAGTGATTTTTATTTAATTATTGTTTTAAACGATCAAAGACTTTGACTCATGCACTGAAAAAAATGATGTTTGCGAAACTGTTGCAAACAATTTATTTGTGTTGAATTTAAACAAACAAATTAAATTTAATATAATTATGTTTAATTTGTTTGTTTAAATTCAGCCCATAAAAACTGTTTACAGCTACTTAACGTAAAAAATTTAGTAAATACAAGGAATCACTTCTGAATTTTTTATTTTTTTTCAGTGTGGTAACAACGAAACAAAGCAGTCAACAAAACAAAGTAAAAAAGATTGCCCAGAAGCTACTTTAGAATTATTACAAATTATAATATTGACAAATTAGAATTATAAGATTCTATGACATTTTTGTCAAAATGAAGTTATTGTTGACAACTTAGATTTGATTGTAACTTTAACTTAAGTGGCACCTATTTTACCCCTTTTACCAGATATAAGATAAGCCTTTGGTGTCTTTAGAATGTGTCTGTAAAGTTTCAGCTCAAAATACCCATCAGATTATATTATAGCCTCCGGAATATGCTCATTTTGGTGTCCAAGTACAGTGTAGCTGTTTTTGTAGCCTGTGGCTTTAAATCCAAATGAACTGCTTCTCCCCGCCCACCTTTCTACGTGCATGTCTGTTTCTCATCTTGCGTTAGATCAGATAAATGACACAGTGACAGACTTGGATAAAGCTGATTAGTCAAAAATACCAAGTAAGTTTATTTCATGTATTTGTGGTGGAGTTTATTCAAGCCCTTCTGAAATGATGAGTCTTACACAAATGCCATTTTTGGTACACACACAGACACACACACACACTTATTAGCATTTACTGACACCATGCAGCAGTGGTGGCAATTTTACTTACTTTATTAAACATGCTCTGTTTTAAAAACTTTTAAACGTATAAAATTTATAAAAATCACAAAGTTGAAATGGCGGTTCATTCCACTGTGGCGACCTCAGATTAATAAAGGGACTAAGCCGAAAAGAAAATGAACGAACAGAATTGGAACAGATATTTTAATCTCAGTTTATTTGCAAAAAAATGTTCTGATATCATGTGTATACATGTTATTATAGAAACATGGCGCTTTTCAATCAATTAAGTGGGTGGGGAAAACACTCCTACTTCACGTTGCGGTGAGCCTCAAAATCATTGGGATTTGGGTCAGATTTAATCATCATTAAATTTTTAACAGAGATTTAATGTGTTTCTATCACTCCAATTTGACAGTGGACACACTATAACTCCACACAGTTCTGGTCAAACAGCTCACAAAAGTCAATTTTCTTCATAGACGCCCTTTAATTTGATTGTAATGCACCTTTTGTAAAGCTTATTTGAATAATTGTTGTAAAAAGCTATATACAAATAAACTTGAACTGAACTGAATATAACATGCATTTGACAGAAACAATGAAGCATATACCAACCCCAAAATAATAATGCTAATATTGATTTATAGGACCAAATAAAATCAATAAAACTTTAACAGTAAAAAGAGAAATATGAACTCAAAACACAAATATTTAAGTCTGTTTTTAGTAAATCATTAAAGATGTTAACCCAAAATTAAATCTCCGTCCATTAACTATTTTCCTGTCCTGCAACCTTTGTCATGAAGCAAGATTTAATGTAATGATTTAACAACCTTGCATTGCGTTTAATCATTTTCTCATGCCCTACATTCACCTAGCATGAGTGTGTGTGTGTGTGTGTGTAAGATGTAGTTGTAAAATATTTCGTCCTGGCCTCTTGCAGTGCATGTCTATTAAGCACCTCTGGCATTTGCTAATCCACATGCAAAGTACTAGCCCTAATATTGAGCTTTTTCTGGCATGCTTTCAAATGATAACCTCATATATGACATATTGCAATCGTTTTTAAAAGATACTACACTACCATTAGTTTATGTAATCCTGATGTCTTTGTTATGATAGTATATTCTAAAAGAAGCACAGACATACACTCATCGGCCACTTTATTAGGTACACCTAACTAGTACCCCCTTTTGCCCTGATCCTTCATGGTATATTTTCAACAAGGAAAATTCCTCAGAGATTTGATCCATATTGACATGATAGCATCACGCAGTTGCCGCAGATTTTTCGGCTGCAAATCCATGATGCGAATCTCCTGTTCCACCAAATCCCAAAGATGCTCTATTAGATTGGAATCTGTTGACTGTAGAGGCCATTTAAGTACAGTGAACTCATTGTCATGTTTAAGAAACCAGTCTAAGATGATTCACACTTTATGACATGGCGCGTTATCCTGCTAGAAGTAGCCATCAGGAGATGGGTACGCTGTGGTGTTAAAGGGATGGACATAGTCAGCATCAATACTCAGGTAGCCTGTGGTGTTGACACAAAGCTCAATTGGTACTAATGAGCCCAAAGTGTGCCAAGAAAATATCCCCCACACCGTTACCCCACCACTACAACTGTTGATACAAGACAGGATAAATCCATGCTTTTGTTGTTAACACCAAATTCTGATCACACCACCCGAATGTGGCAGCAGAAATCGACACTCATCAGACCAGGCAATGTTTTTTTCAATCTTCTATTGTTCAACTTTGAGCCTGTGCGAACTGTAGCCTCAGTTTGCTGTTCCTAGCTGATAGGATTGGCACCCAGTGTGGTCAGGCAGTTGGAGGTGTACCTAATAAAGTGCCCAGTGCGTGTATGTGTGTAATGCATGTTCCACTGCTCTAGTTCTTGTGATAGGCCAGATAACCATGAAAATGCTTTTGTTTTCAAATAAATCTCAAAGTCTTTTGTAAATGTTTAGTGCTGTAACGAAGACCACTGCGAATACAACAATCTGAATATTCTTAAAAGGCACTATAAAAGATAAAATAATTATGAACTGTACTGTTAAGCATCACTCACAACATTTGCTGTTTGTTCAAACTACTTATTTAAAATTAAGTGAAATGACGCAATTCTTGATTTTTTTTTTTTTACAATTGATTGAAGTTCAATCTACTTAAATTTAAAAAAAACTAATAAGGTAACGATTTTATGTTGCTGTGTTCCACGCAATTTCTTCATGTTGTCCCAACACAAATTGTAAAGTTTTTGCAACTTTAAGTGGATTGAATATAAACAATTAAGTTGCCCCTTAAAAAAATCTAAAGTTGTGTTGTTTCAGCTCATTTAAATAAGTTGAACAAGAAGCAATAGTCTTCTTTTTTGAGTCAATAACAACAATATAATCCATGTTCATTATTACTATATCTTGTATTATTAAATGTTAAAATGTGTATGCAGTAGTGCTTTGAGGCCTCAGTCACAGAAATAGTGTGTTGTGGGGGAATGGTTTCTACTCCAGCTAAACATACTGAGGTAAGAAATGATTTACACCAAACAAACAGCTTCAGCATGGATGTGCGAGCACTCTTGTTACTGTGATTAATGCATAACAAAAGGAAGAAATGTTTAACAGACTTCAGAATTCAGTGCTCTTCTCAATTAAGGCCCATTCAAACGAAGAATGATGTGGTTTTTAAAAAAGAATTGTACATTTAAAATAATAGTTGAGTCAACAACTAATGACAATGGCTTATAACAGAACATAGTTTTAATTAATTAAATGAATGAATTACTTCAAATATTTTATTTTCTGTTGTACTCAAAAGAAGATATTTTGAAGAATGTTGGAAATGGGTAACCATTGAAAATCTATAGTATTTGTATGTGACTACTATTACCACATACTTCAAAAAAAATCTTTGTTGTTCAACAAAAAAAAAATTAAACCATTTCAGGGTCAAATTTAAAGTAAAGTGTCATTGGACGACTCATTAAACTCATTTTAACTCATTTTAACTCATTAAAAAGTTGGAACATTTAAATATACATTACAAAATTGGAGTGTGTGCTTATAGTAAACAGAACAATATCATCTGGCTGTCTGGATATTACTGTAGTTATTCATCAAAGTACTCCTCATTAGAAGAGTATTACTGAAATGTTATATTTATAAATAAAACAATGATATCCATAACAGAATATCTCTGTTACGTCTTGGGAAAAATCATAAATATAAATATAAATCAAAGGACCTTATAAAGTGCTTTCAAATGTTCAGACTCCAATTACAATACAAAAACCTCACTTGTAACAGTAAAGATGTGCTTTTCATATACATATTTAGGCTGCATCCAAAACTCGCCCACGACACCCTTAAATAGTGCACCATTTGAAGGAGCAGCCATTTGTAATGGTGTCTTAAACCATAGTGGATGTGCATCAATCCTACAATGGATCGCAATAATAAGTGTATGACAAATGTACAGTTAACGGCTAGAGAATACACATGATGCACTGTGAGAATGGACAGTGTCAGCATCAATTTCCACAACTGAAAGTGGAAATCTAAAAACTGGAAGGCTAAAATGGAATCCTGTTGAAATGATTTTATAAAATTGTCATTTAATTGTTAAATTCAAGTTTGTTTACATGACAAAAATCTAAATACTTTGTTTCATAACTAATATCTAGCTTGCTAAATGTTAAATAGTTATCAAAAAGCCTAACCAATAATTTGAAAATCTAATATATCTGAGGAATTTATCTACCAAAGCACAAACAAAACAGCAAACAAACTCGCTCCTTTTTACTCACTCCTTTAAGTGGACTATTAGTGGAATAATTTAGGGAGTAGTGAATAAGGGTATAGGGTGATTTCGGATACAGCCAAGTGTTGAAATCATTAGACAAAAGAAATGAAATGAACAATTTGTGCCACTATAAGTTAAAAAAATAAATTAAAATCATTTTTGGCATAGTTTTTTCTATATTCCCTGCCTATCTTCTTCCATCTAGTTGATTAGACGGATTGAAGAATAAGTGTGTGTAAGTCAGTCATTTTTTTATGATGTACAGTACACATCATTGTTTCGCATTTTCCACAAACTCAGGTTTGAGATTGGCCTTTGGGAAAGGATGCATCGGTAAGTTATTGTTCCTTAAGAGAGAGAAATCAGAAAAGTTGAGTTGATCAGTAATAAAAAAAAAGCTCACACTAATCATTCGCATATTAATATGAATATACCTTACACAATGACTTACTCATACACATCTGAATACTTCATCCTGCGGTAGTACTTGGCCAGTTTAACAGAGAGAATGATGCTGGGGATCAGGAACAACATACACCAGCCCAAACTGAACCAAAAGGCGTTCTAAGGAACCAACAGGACATTATTTGTTAATAGATTGGAATCATGTGTAAATTTATTAGATCCATATACATCTTTTCTATGTCTCAAGATGCTTTGTTTAAAAGGCTTTTTATTAAACTGTAATGTGAAATTAAAGGCAAATGTTTTACAAATTGTAGAATGGACAGAGCTTTCTCTGTGGTGGGTTCGCAGTTGTGGAAAAGTTTGGTCCTTGAGATTATAATGGCACCATCACTATCTGTTTTTAAATCACTCTCACAAATGTACCTGTTCAGGTTGTTTTTTAATATTAATATTTTAACAGTTTTGTCGATTGCTGTATTTTTCATATTTATTTAGTTGTTTCTCTAGGTTTGACCTCTACAGTATGCTTTTAGAATTGTCTCTATATCTTCCTGTCTTATGTCGTTGGTCAGTGTCTGTTTTGAATTGTATAAATGTTTTGAATAAATAAATGACCATGAAAATTGTAAGATGAAGTGATATTATTACAATATTCAGACATCAGAAAATAAAAAGGTAACTTATTAGACGTAACAAATTACTGTCGGCAGACCCTGAATAACCTCAAAAACTCGAAACAAAGTCTCTACACAGCAAAATTACTGATGAATATTAATTTGTATTACATGGCTCTCTGAAAAAACTGATCCTGATTGGGCAATCAAAGTATTATAGAATATGTTACAGTACTCAGCATATATAAGTACACCCCTCACCAATCTATCTTTTAAATTCATATCAATAATAGGGAGCTGTACAATATTATATTTGTGCCAATACATTAGATTAGTCAGTACTGAAGCCAAGTCTGGAGCTTTTCTAAAAAAATAACTTACGATAACGGTCCAAAACTAGTACACCCAAATGTATATGTTATAGAAAAATATTAAATACAAATTTAAAAGAGGAAAAATCAAGAAAAGCCAGAAAAATGTAAGATATTTTGTAAGTTGTATTTTTTTTTTTTTTTTGCAATATTTTGCTTGAATGTAATTGTATTATCTTTTAATTTCTAAACAAGTTTGGTGACTTAAATATTATTTTAATAAATATTTCAGTTTAATAAATCCGTTTGTTAAAAATGCACCAAAATACATTGCCTATATTCACAGAGAAATGGATACAAATATTCATTTTCAAAACGGGGTGTACTCAATTATGCTAAGCACTGTGTTCCCGCAAATGTTTTAACTAATAACACAAGCTGATCAGTGTACTAGGAATCATCTTGATTTCTAGTGAATATGTGTGTGAAGGTTAATGTAGGCAGCCTTTTGTTAAGGATAGTTTTTCTTTCTGCAACCTTTACTTTTTATTAAAAAGCTAGTGAATCATTACAGGTCAGATCATTTTTTTGTCTAATTGTTTCATTTTATGTCAAGTAGCTGTGTAATAATTAGGAAAATATACATCTAGCTGGTGGTTTTCACAGAATAAAGCCCTTCAGTCTTACACAAAAGCCTTCCACTTAATGTTGTTATAACAAATGACTGGATGTTTATTATCCCTTTCTTTATATATTGTATAGAATACAAAGAGAAAACTATAAGCAGACACAAAATAGCTCTCTTGTGATACTACTGTAAAATACCAAGGGTAACATTATTTTTATGACAGATGCAAAAAAATAAACATATCTCTCACTCAGTTTTGCTAAGTACGGTGCTCAGCGTAAATGAGTTAACCCCATTTTAAAAATGAATATTTTTATCCATTTCTCTGTGAACATATGTAAAATTTTGGTGGATGTGAACAAAACAAATTTATATATATTATATATATATGCTGACGAATCACAGCAAGAAGGTCGCTGGGTTGCAGGTTCGAGCCTCGGCTCAGTTGGCATTTCTGTGTGGAGTTTGCATGTTCTCTGTGTGTTCGCGTGGGTTTCCTCCGGGTGCTCCGGTTTCCCCCACAGTGCAAAGACATGCGGTACAGGTGCATTGGGTAGGCTAAATTGTCTGTAGTGTATGAGTGTGTGTGTGAATGTGTGTGTGGATGTTTCCCAGAGATGGGTTGAGGCTAAAAGGGCATCCGCTGCGTAAAAACTTTTCTGGATAAGTTGGCGGTTTATTCCACTGTGGCGACCCCGGATTAATAAAGGGACTAAGTTATTTATTAAACCAGAATTTTTTTACATTTATTAAATTAATATTTTGTCAGAACATCTTCAGAAATAGAAAGACGTTTAAATTCATCCCAAAAATTACAAACTACAAAATTTCAACAAAAGTATATATTTATTTATTTATTTTTTTATAATTTTGCTCTTGATTTTTGCTCTTTATTACATTTTTATTTAATTTTTTTCCCTAACATATAAATTTGGACTGCTAATTTTTGGACTGTTCTCTTCAGTTATTTAGCTAGATTAGTTCTAGATTTGGCTTCAGTACTGACTAATCTAAGGTATATGCACAAATATACTATTTGCAAAGCATCTTTAGAAAATATTGATTTAAATGAGAGATTTATGGGGTGAACTCATGTATACAGACTCAGAAATAAAGGTACAAATTCTGTTACTGGGGCGGTACCTTTTTAAAATGTACGCTTTTGTACTATACAGGTGAACACTTTGACCTGTTAAGAACAAACAAAATGTACCTTTTGAAAACCATCCCAGTGACGGATTTTGTAGCTTTATTTCTGAGAGTATATTGTACATGGATTTTATTTGTAGTCAAGATTATTTAAAGGGATCTGTTTCAATTCTTTTGAATGAAATTTCTCTAAAGTAAAAGCAACAACCCACACTTTAAATCACAGTAGTCTGATGCAGAAAAAGGTGGATAAAAAAAGGGTTGGAATATAATTTCTTACCAAAGATCCTACTAGGTGTTTACAGAGAAGATTCTCTGTTCTGTCTATTGCTGCAGCTGCAGGTCTACAACGACCAACATTTCCTGTGATCTGATGAAAAAACACAACACAATATTAATCATTCATCAACTCTTAAAGCAGCCTGAATATACAAGAAGGCTAAATATATACCGTCTGATTTGCCCACTGGATATATGCCAGAAAGATCTTCATCTGACAGTCTACGAACACCTTGCTCTCCTGCAGAAAAGGTGATTTTTACAGGATACACCATAAACAATTTAATACAGCTTTCATCCTGATGATTCTGTTTCATTTCGCCTTGGTTCTGCAATACTTACAGCTCTCACTATTTGAGATATGTTGTAGTTCAAAATTTCCTGAGCATAGCCAACATTTTGGAGAACATTCTGAACAGATGCCTGTGAAATGAATGAAGAGAAAAAACATGACTAGATACTGAAAGTCCAGTGTATATATATGTATATATATATATATATATATATATATATATATATATATATATATATATATATATATATATATATATATATATATATATATATATATGTGTGTGTGTGTGTGTGTGTTTTTTCCCAAACACATTTTTAACTAGGTTAATAAGGTTTACTAGGCAAGTTAGGTCAATTAGGCAAGTAATGGTCAACAGTGGTTTGTAACCAATCAAGCCAGACTAATAAAATATCATAGGAAACGCTGTGAAAAATGTTCTTGCTGTGTTAAACAGCACTTGCTAATATTACAATTAATGGAAAGGGATTTAAAATTGCACAAAATATTGTTTCTTACTGTGTATATACACTCAATGGCCACTTTATTAGGTACACCTTACTACTACTACTGGGTTGGACCCTCTTTTGCCTTCAGAACTGCCTTAATCCTTTGTGGCATAGATTCAACAAGGTACTGAAAATATTTTTCAGAGATTTTGGTCCATATTGACATGATAGCATCACACAGTTGCAGCAGATTTGTCGGCTGCACATCTATGAAGCGAATCTCCTGTTCCACCACATCCCCAAGATGCTCTATTGGATTAAGATCTGATTACTGTGGAGGCCATTTGAGTACAGTGAACTTATTGTCATGTTCAAGAAACCAGTCTGAGATGATTCATGCTTTATGACATGGCGCGTTATCCTGCTAAAAGTAGCACTCAGAAGATGGGCACACAGTGGTCATAAAGGAAAGCAACAATACTCAGGTAGGCTGTGGCGTTGACCCGATGCTTAATTGGTTCTGATAGGCCCAAAGTGTGCCAAGAAAATATCCTCCACACCATTACACTACCACCAACAGCCTGAACCATTGACACAAGGCAGGATGACCCTACCATCTGAATGTCGCAGCAGAAATCGAGACTCATCAGACCAGGCAACATTTTTCCAATCTTCTATTGTCAAATTTTGCTGAGCCTATCTAAATTGTAGCCTCAGTTTCCTTTTCTTTGTTGTCAGGGGTGGGATTTGGTGTCGTCTTCTGCTGCTGTAGCCCATCCACGTCAAGGTTGGATATGTTGTGCATTCAGATATGCTCTTCTGCATACCTTGGTTGTAATGAGTGGTTATTTTAGTTACTGTTGCCTTTCTATCAGATCAAACCAGTCTGGCCATTCTCCTCTGACCTCTGGCATCAACAAGGAATTTGCACTCACAGAACTGCTGCTGACTGGATATTTTGTCTTTTTTGGACCCTAGAGATGGTTGTGCGTGTGCAGTTAGACAGGTGTACCTAATAAAGTGGCCGGTGATTGTATGCAAAATGATGTATATATTATGTAATGGCATTTATCACATGATCATATACAAATCATTTTAATATGATGATCATTTGTGATTTTCAACATTTTAGCAATATCTGTGATACAGAAAAAAATCCATGACCCTAAAAGTGGTATATTTGAGTGAACTATAGTAAATGAAGACATTTCATTTAATCGATACTGGCTCCAATAAAAGCAATTATGGTCTTTCAATCAGATTTATTAAATACTGATGTAGAGTATTAAAACTATATACATATACACTCTGGTACACGTGATGACACAGAGTTTGCTTTACTTACATTGATTTGAGATGCAACTGCGCTGAGATTATTAATGGTGGAGTTCAGCTCCAGCTGTAAAGAGGAAAAGCATTACAATATTGTCACATTCAGATTTATTTATCTTTTTGTGCTGTTTTACACACCAGCAAAGGCATTATGTTAGACGTGATGTCAGCCTGGATGTCTCGCAGATCTTTAGCTTCCCCATGCAGTTGGTTTGAGATATTTTGATTGCTCTGAAAGACATAAATACCTGTTTTTGATTCACCTCAGGCAAATTCTACAGTAGTTCAGTGTTAACAAGACTAACATTCACCTGTTTGCCAGCCAAAAAATCCAAACTGTCCGCTGCTGAGCTTAGATTAGTCCCTGACACATCATTGATCTGAAATATAGCATAAAAAAATCTGTAAAAATCAGATTATAACAATTTTTTATAAACAGTTGAAGTCAGAATTATTAGCCCCCCGTTAAATTATGAGCCCCGTTTATTTTTCCCCAATTTCTGTTTAATGGACAGATTTTTTCAACATATTTCTGAACATAATAGTTTTAATAACTTATTTCTAATAACTGATTTATTTTATCTTTGCCATGATGACAGTAAATAATATTTGACTAGATATTTTTCAAGACACTTCTATACAGCTTAAAGTGACATTTAAAGGCTTAACTAGGTCAATTAGGTTAACTAGGCAGGTTAGGGTAATTAGGCAAGTTATTGTATAATTATGGTTTGTTCTGTAGACTATTGAAAAAATATATTGCTTAAAGGGGCTAATAATATTGATCTTAAAATGTTTTTTAAAAAATTCAAAACTTCTTTTCTACTAGCAGAAATAAAACAAATAAGACTTTCTCCAGAAGAAAAAATACTATCAGACATTTTAAAAATAACTTTTTAAAATAACTTTAAATCTGTGACGAAGCATCAATCTGCTAGTGGAAGGATGATGCATCGGTTTCTCATTATTATTAATGGCGGAGTTTTCTTATCCTATGAGAAGACCCTGCATCTTGATTATTCAAGAGAGTATGTGCTTTCCGAAGGCAAGGCAGACCCAATGATTGGGTGAGGCCGCGTCTGTGCACGGCAAAGGGTTGTATGTGTTTGTTTTCATGATCCACAGAATTTATTGCTTGCTTTTCCTTACGATTCTGTCAAGGCCGATACAGCAAAACTGTTGGTTTGCAACAAGCATTTTTGTCGGGAAAGCTGTACGAGAATTGGAGAATGGCGGACTTTGTCTTTTATCAGTTGACTTCGTTACCATTCAGACACATCACCAATATTCGTGCTGCTGTGGTCGTCTATGTTTAAAATCTAACTGATTTATTTTATCTTTGCCATGATGACAGTAAATAATATTTGACTAGATATTTTTCAAGGCACTTCTATACAGCTTAAAGTGACATTTAAAGGCTTAACTAGGTCAATTAGGTTAACTAGGCAGGTTAGGGTAATTAGGCAAGTTATTGTATAATTATGGTTTGTTCTGTAGACTATTGAAAAAATATATTGCTTAAAGGGGCTAATAATATTGATCTTAAAATGTTTTTTAAAAAATTCAAAACTTCTTTTCTACTAGCAGAAATAAAACAAATAAGACTTTCTCCAGAAGAAAAAATACTATCAGACATACTGTGAAAATGTCCTTGCTCTGTTAAACATGGTTTGGGAAATATGTTTTATTTTATAAATAACACAACAACAACAATAATAATAATATAGACTAAGTAAACACCCACTGGCATGATTGCATATTAATAGGACCAAAATGTCAGTGAAATAGAAGCGTGTGATGATCTTCTGTGGAGGCGAAGTTTATCCACCCTATTACATCACAGAGTAAATCATTCCAGAACCTGTGATTTTTGCAGTCTGCTTTTAGTATAAGCTGGTTTTATTTGATTTTTAGAGGAACCACAATTTTTAAAGTTATAAAACATGCAGAATGTTTTTATAGAATAATGATCTCATATATGTCAAAATATCAAGGAAATTTTGGTTTCTTGGGTCATGACCCCTTTAAGTTTTACAGTGCAAATTCAGTTACAACCTTTGAAGATTCAAGACACCCTGGGGTACTTTTCTTCAGATTTTAACAGATTTGTGTGTGTTGAGCATCATTTCAGACAACGTTAGCACCTGTCAGCTTTAATTGTAAGAAAAACTGGATAATTTTGAGCTTTTTTCAGCTAATTTCATCTTCCAGGTTTAAAATAACTTTTTAAAATAACTTTAAATCTGTGACGAAGCATCAATCTGCTAGTGGAAGGATGATGCATCGGTTTCTCATTATTATTAATGGCGGAGTTTTCTTATCCTATGAGAAGACCCTGCATCTTGATTATTCAAGAGAGTATGTGCTTTCCGAAGGCAAGGCAGACCCAATGATTGGGTGAGGCCGCGTCTGTGCACGGCAAAGGGTTGTATGTGTTTGTTTTCATGATCCACAGAATTTATTGCTTGCTTTTCCTTACGATTCTGTCAAGGCCGATACAGCAAAACTGTTGGTTTGCAACAAGCATTTTTGTCGGGAAAGCTGTACGAGAATTGGAGAATGGCGGACTTTGTCTTTTATCAGTTGACTTCGTTACCATTCAGACACATCACCAATATTCGTGCTGCTGTGGTCGTCTATGTTTAAAATCTCCAGATTACCAGCAGGGCTATTGGTTGGAATAAACAGGGCAAGAGACCTGCTTCACTGCTATCTACTGTGTCTGCATTTAGACCCGGGGATTGAGGAGGAGTGAAGCTTTCCTCATTTATATTACTTATATAAACATGATTATCTTTATAATGATAGAACAAATTGTTGTTATTATGTGTATATGAAATTACGAATAACAAATGTAGCAGGTCATTAAGTTACCTACTGTTTATTTCTTTGCATTTTAACTTTGTAAACTATAAAATCATGGGTCTCCTCATGGTTTGTGTCTCATTTTGTGAGCCAAATGACAAAAGTTGTTCGCTCCCCTCTTTTCCCCCTACTCTGCCGGCCATGCCTACTTTTCACTCTGGTCACAGCATTTCACGCCCATCATCTCCGAGCACTATTTGAAAAAATTCTGAGGTAGACTTGATCCAAAAGAGGGGGGTTTCATTCCCTTTAAACAATGCTACACTGGGTCTACCAAGTAGTACATTGACTAAAAGTGTAAAGCAGGTCGCACACCAGAAGCGCCGCTCGGCGCCGCGACACAGCGCGCACATGACAGTTTAAAGTATCACACACCAGACGCGCACATTCGAATGATATTTAACATGAAACTAATCAGATGGCGCTCTGTGGCGCGGCTAAAAAATTAACTGCGTCCTGAGCCCTGGACGGGCGCCGCCGACAGCCGCCGACTTGCGGCGCCGGTGTGTGTATCCTGATAGAAACCTATGTTTAGAATTCTAAAATGCATGGGGCTGCGCGTCGCGCCGCCAAGCGGCGCTTCTGGTGTACGTGTATTTGGGGTGTATGTGCCTGTAAAGCAAGTGTATGTTATTGATTACCTGAATTTCTTTCAGGATAAATAAAGTATCAAACTAATCTAAACAAAAATCCATAGAAAAATATCACTTTATAAATCGCATTGTACACAAATCAAAGCATCTAAATATTGACATATTATCTAAACACAAGCGTTTACATGACACCCATTTGAATGCATATTAATACCAGGTAGAAATTTGAGAAAACAAGTGTAAAGCGTACATGCTGAATGATGCGGCTGAAGTTCATAGTGCTGGCACTGTTAGAGAAGTTGTTGAGCTGGGACTTTATATCCGGACTGAGAATGGTGATGTTTGCTATGTTGATTTGCGCTGCCTCAAAGCTCTGATAAATCTCCTGCGTGTACTGTTGATAGAATCACACATTTAGCATCTAATCTGTAATGCATCAGCATTAAAAAAAGTAAAGTATGTGTGATAACTTCTCACATTTGAAACATTTAAGTACTTATTTAGGTCGAAGAGCTTATTTAGATGAAGTGTGGTCCACAAAGGTGCGTTCTGTTCACAATTGCTAGAAAACAAGATGCATCAACATCAGATAAATAAGGCAATTTTGCCAGTCATCAGTCATCCTGCCTTGCATGACCTACCTGTAGATATCATAAATGTTCAGGCTTATGTTCATATTCAAAGTCGTAGACAGGTTGAACCCTGGAATCATTCCTGGAGTGTCAATAATCTGTGAAAAACAATTTGATTACCAAATATTCTCACTTTGTCATTGCAATCTACCAGGGACATGTCAAAGTGATGTGAATTAACACAATGATTTAGTTGTTAGAAGTACCTGAATGAGTTGTTTGCTCTGCCATGGTACACAAACCAGGGTGTAGGTATTACCAACCACAATGAAAAGTATCAACACCACTAACATGAAGATCCAGGAGATCAGGAAACTGAAGCCTACGCCTCTAAAATGACATATCAGAAAGAACAGCAATGGAATAAATACACAATAACACATACACAATAACATATACACATACAATTGCCTATGTAATTAAAACTGACTAAATAGCTTGCACTAAACGGAATTAACTATTACTGTAATATACTAAAATAACTAGAGCTCTCTAAAAAAGAACTTTCTTTTTGCACCGGCTATGATTGAAAAGCATTATCAGTGGTTATCAGCTGATAGATATGGGCCAGTAGGGGCCTTCTGTGCCTAATGGTATCATCCATCCATGGTTAATGAGCTATAATAATAAAAAAGACTCCAGATCCAGATCTGTTTTTACATTACTGTGATGGTTGGGTACAGGGTTAGCGTAGACGTAAATAAAATACAATTAATGGGAAATTTGATAAACAATCTAAGTAATTCTCGTTAACTTACGGCATCAGCCGTAAGTGATGTATAGCTGATTAACCATGTGGATGGATGATAACAGCTTTCTGAGCCTACTAGTAGGTGCAAAAGGCCCCTACTGGCCCATATCAATCAGCTAATAACCACTGATAAACGTCCATTCAATCGAGTGATAAGATTCGAATCGGCTGTATTTTTGCATATATTTTAGGACATTATTATTCATTTTTAGCCAGCACAATGCCAATATATTAACTTCAGGAGAATTTTGATATAAATTTTGGTGGAATAATCCTAAATCACATCAAATAAAAGGTTTGTAATTCTAGTCATTTGTAATTTTATGGGGGAATGATCTAAACTACAACATTTTTAACCTGAAATTTGTAAGAGATCAAATCAGATCTTTCTAGAATAACACAAACAAATTTTTCCTTAAATTATAACTAATACATTTATAAATCCAAAAATCATATTTTCTAATTGTATCTTAATTGTTTTCAATTGCTGTATACGCCTGACATTTTAATAACACTACAATAAGACCTTGTTAGTTTATGTTAGTTACATCTGTTCATGCCAACCAGCATCAACAAATAATGACCAAATAAATTCGTTAATTCTATTTAATACTGTAAAAATCATAATGTTTATTGATCTTAATGATGTATTAGTAGATTATCAAATAAACAATAATAATGATTAGCACACGCTTTAGAAGTATGTTCTATTGCTAATTTGTGTAGTCATGTGATGTTTATGAATAAAGCTATTAAGACGTAAAATTTTTACAGACGTAAAAAAAAAAAAAAAACGACAAACAAATTTGTGTTTAATAGACGTCTAATAAACATCTAAGCATAGACAGCTTGGCTAAAACAAGGCTAAACTTGGGCTGCCAGTGAAAATCTAATAGACATCTAAGAATAGACAGACATTATATGTGTAGTTATTCCATTCTGTTTATTTGATGACGAGTCTAGTTTTGGCCTATTTTTAGACATTAATTAGATTTTCATAGACAGCTCAAACTTATCCCTGTTTTAGCCAAGAGGTCTAAATTTAGACGTCAATTAATCATCTACATATTTTCAAAACATAGACATATTTTGAAATGCTTGCTGGGCTGAAACAAGTAAAAATTAAACAGAAAAAAATATATATACATACACATACAGATGAAGTCAGAATTACAGAATTCAGTCCCCCCCTGAAATATTAGACCGCTAGTTTATTTTTTCCCTAATTTCTGTTTAACGGAGAGAAGATTTTTCCAACACATTTCTAAACATAATAATTTTAATAACTCATTTCTAAAAATGGATTTATTATATCTTTGTCATGATGACAGTGAATAATATTTGACTAGATATTTTTCAAGACACTTCTATACAGCTTAAAGTGACATTTAAAGGCTTAACTAGGTTAATTAGTTTAACTAGGAAGGTTAGGGTAATTAGGCAAGTTATTGTATGTGGTATATTGTATTGGTGTTTAAAAAATTTAAAATTGCTTTTATTCTAGCCGATATTAAACAAATAAGACTTTCTCTAGAAGAAAAAATATTACCAGACATACTGTGATAATGTCCTTGCTCTGTTAAACATCACTTGGAAAATATTTTAAAAAGAAGAAAATAATTCGAAGGGGGCTAATAATTCTAATTTCAACTGTATGTATAAACTACAAACAGATGAACCTATGGATTTCTGTTATAAATGCAAAGTTGAGAGGATCTGATACTCACACCATAAAGAATACTCCACCACAGTTGGATGTGCCGGAGCGATCAGTTGGACTCTGTTTAGCATTTAATCCAACTGCACCCAACAGCAGGCCCAGAAAATTACAGACCACCACCAGCAAAATCAGACAGCTCAGGATCAGTCCAATAGCCCGGCTACACACAAAACAAACACAAAACATGCTTATGTCACACTTTATATAAATCAATGAATAAATATTGTTTTTTAACAGTATTAAAAGTATAAAGTTTTTTATTAAATATATAGTACAGAAGTAGGAGCAGGGGATTTGTGAAGTACCTAATTAGACTTGCTCTCTCTACCTCTGGAGAATACACTGAGACAGACTGCTGTATGGTGGATATTTCTTTTGGTATAGTCTTCAAAAAATCAAGAGGAATTTTTTTGGACACACCTGAAATCTGGCCCTTTATGTCGTTAAGCTTTGAAAGAGCCGCTTTTAAGGACAAAGAGACAAAAAATCACTAACATCAAAACAGATTAACACATACAAGTACATTACACGTGTATGCATATGTGAGTTTAGATGGGGTTAAGTCAAATATTACAAAAATATTAAAAATTTGTTAACACAAACTTACACTCCACACTTCCTTGGGTCTCATTTTTCACCTTTTGTGGAATACTGTCAAAGAAGTCTCTGCCCTGGAATGCAAGCATTGTTAGATATTGAAGTATATATTTTAGTTCACTAGTTTGATGTCACTACATTTTTTACTATATTTCAAACAGTTGCTGTTCTTTCAGATTTTCTATTCATTAAAAGCAAAATTACTTTATTTTACAAAAAATATTAAGTAGAAAGCTGTTTTTAACATGAATAATATAGTAAGAAGCATCAGCATATTATAATGAATTTTTAAGGATAACGTGAGGGTGATGACCATCTTTACGATGCTGACGATCACAGGAATTTCAGAAATAAATAATAAAATAGTTTTGATTATTAGTTTTTTGTCATATTATTTAAACAAATAATACATCTTGCAGAAACTTCCTTTAAAATTTACCAGACTTACAACTCAAACATTTGAAGGGTTTTAAAAGAGGCACTAACCTTATTTGCTTGTCCGATGACATCAGCATTTCTAGCCTTGTCTACGGCAGAACTCAGGTCATTTTGATCTGAAAACTATATGAGAAATACATCCAATGATCATGAGATTTTTTCATGAAATAATATAGTCAAAATAATAACTGGGGAAAAAGAAACGTCATGATTTCAGATTTGGAATGTCGCCATAAGCTTTCATAACATCAGCGCTCAAGCAAGACTGAACTTTCCTCACTAAAGTCAAAGAGATCAAATCAAATGAGCAGTTTTCATGTGATCACAGCATGTGAGCTATTATAGGCAACCAGACACAGACAGGGCCATCGGCAGCAGCGGGAGGATTTTTGGTGGCCTGGCGACTGATTTGGCCTGCTGGCAATGAAATTTTATTATAATATTTTATAATATTGGCCACATACCTTACTAAAATGATCCAGAATTTGAATAAATAAATAAAAAATAATAATAATAAATAGAGAAAAGGCATCATTACTCTAAACTTGTTAGACTTGACTTGTCAGTATTACACTTTTCTTTGATTAACATTCTTTCCGCAACTCCGACAAAGTGGTTTAACAGCATGCAAGATTGAAGAGAAAGTGGCCAGGTGGAATGAAAAGGGAAAGAGCATGTAAAAAGAAAGCACCTCGAATGTTGCAACATTTCCGTTTTGATCAAGGCTTCAATTTCAGGTCAGTTGCATCTGTAAATACTGCCGTTTTTTCTTTGCAAGCGTTGAAATGCTAGCAAATATTAGCAGTAGCACCCCTATCATCATTTAAAATACTGTACATTAATATTTATTTTAGCTGACGAACATTCACACTTCTTTTTAATAGGAAAGAAGGCAGCACGTAGGCATGAGCTATAATGCAAACATGAACACATATGTGTAAAAAATTATTTGTCTGCTAAAATATTTATTTAACTTTACATATACTCATCTAACTGTATAAAATACTAATTTAACTTTAAATATACTGCTCAAAAAATAAAGGGAACACTTAAACAACACAATGTAACCCTAAGTGTTCCCTTTATTTTTTGAGCAGTATAAAGTTAAATGAGTATTTTAGACAGTTAAATGAGTACATGTAAAGTTTTTTTAGCAATATATATACAGTACTGTCATTGTCATTCTGCCTGTTTTTGAGGATTAAAAAAAGGATTATTGTCCTTTTTAAAATTAAGGTGGTTGTTTTGTGCCAAGGTGGAAACAGTTTGCAACACTAGACCTTGAAGAATGACTGAGACAATTCCAGTTAAATTCCAGTAAAAATAGTTCTATTCTTTACTCACTGTATGATTCTTATGATCTTTTTGGGAGGGAGAGGCAGAAAAATATTGATAAAATTGAGGAAAAGGAAGAGGGAGAGTACTGTTAAAGCAGAGAAAGCCTTTATTCATAGGTCTCAAACTCAATTCCTTGAGGGCTGCATCACTGCATAGTTTTGCTCCAACCCTAATCAAACACCACTGATTTAACTAATCAAGGTGCTCAAGACTACTAGGAACTATTAGGCAGGTGTCAGTTGGAGGTGACTGGAGCTAAACTATGCAGAGGTGCGGCCCTCCAGGAATTGAGTTTGAGACCGTTGCTTTAACTGATCCAAACTGTATTAAATCTAATTTTTGACTACCATGATGCAAAGTAAGGCCAAAACAACCCTTACTAATTTCTTCAGCAAAGATGGAATGAATACAAAAAAAAATGGTTGGCAAACTGTAAAGAATAACACTCTTTATTCTTTTCCATTTGTCATTTGCCAAACCCACAGCCAGTATTAGTTCATTTATCAAATGATGGTCTTGGTGAGAGTGGGATTTCCTGGTGTAAAATTGTGTCTCAGTTCAGCCCGGAGGCAGATTGGTTTTGTTTCTCTTAAACAGGACAAAGTTGAACCAGGAAACTTTCTCAGAAGACCAGAGAGGAATCACAAAATAACATTTTCATCTAAATTAGGGTCAAATCAGCATTTTGTTTTTCATTCATTCATTCATTCATTCATGCATTCATTCATTTTCCTTCAGCTCAGTCCCTGATCAGAGGTCACCACACAGAATTAACCGTTAACTATTCCAGCAAATGTTTTATGCAGCGGATGCCCTTCCAGCCACAACTCAGTACTGGGAAACACCCATACATTCTCACACATTCATACACTATGGCCAATTTAGTTCATCCAAATCACCAATAGCACATCTTTGAACTGTGGGGGAAACTGGAGCACCCAGAGGAAACCCACACGAACACTGGGAGAACATGCAAATTCCACACAGAAACATCAACTGGCCCAGCAGGGACTTGAACCAGCGAACTTCTTGCTGTAAGGCGACAGTGCTAACCACAGAGCCACCGTGCCGCCCATTTTATTTTAAATAAGCAATAATTTCTAGGAAACAACCAGAAACTTAATAAAAAAATCTTGGTTTTACTCCTGGAAGGGATCATTCATTATCATTTATTAAATATATTAATATTTTTATATATGTATGTTTACTTAAATTAAACAACATGTATGATAAAATATTTTAAAAGTACTGTCAATAAATCATGAGTTAAACATTATAATGAGTAAAAATTACATACATTTTAAATCATTTGTTTTAATGTATTCTCAAATAGTTTCATCCAGAGCCCCTCATTTAACACTAGAGGGCAGAACATCTTGTTCCTAAATGCTTTTCTTTCCTGACAGCCATAATCACAATGACAGTGGCACATTTGTATTTATTTCTACAACAGAAAGCCCATATTTCAGGAATTACTCTCGACCGGGTAAGATTTCAGTTTCTAAGAGAAACAGAGAGTGCCAACTTGCAAACAATAACTTCTTAAGTTACTCTTTATTGTTTGCACCATTGTTGTGTGTTCCTGTTTCCCTTAAATGAGAACGTTTGTGCACACAAATGACTGGTAATGCAATTTAGTCCTCCCTATTTCAACAGAAACACTGTATATCATGTAATTTAAGCCAAAACTTTGTTATAAGGGTTTTAATTGCAGTACATTTGTAGACAGGAAAAGGAGAGTTATTATTTGTTATGAACGCTCAACTACAACAAAGCTTGATATGGAGTCAATATATAATCAGCAAATAATCGCCACACGCTTCAGGGATTTTTCTTGAGAGCTCTGGTTAAAAACTTACTTCAAGACTTCCTTCCAGTGATAGTTTGTCCACTACTTGCTGGAGGGAAGAGCAGTTCATACATTCTGGCTGATTCATAGTGTTGTTAATCCGCTGCCTCACTGCTGAAAAATTAGTTTTCAGAGCATCAATCTTGGGTTTCAGCTGCCCCAAGGTTTCATTGACATGCAGGAGTCCAGTGCTGGTGCTGTTTATCACTAAAACAGATAAGATACGCATCTTTAGTTGTGGGCAATATGGACAAAAAACATTTTCATATTAGCCGATAGTGAAAATTATCATAAACAAATGTCAAATCTCTATTTCTTTCAAGTTTAAAGGCATATTTTTGTTCTGAGTGAAACCAAAAAGTTAATTGTTAACTGTTTTTTATTGTCAAAGCTTGACAAACAGGTCAATTAGATCACAAATCTGAGGTATTTCTATAAATATAAATATGATATATTTCTAAAACTTGTTTTGAGCACAAAAGCCAAATCTTTTACCAGCATTTTATCCTAACAAAATATCTTAATGAATTTCAGTTAGGGGTGGGCGAAATGGCAAAAATGTCATTAATTCTTTTTTACATACTGAAAGATAATGATATATATTTTTCGATATAAGTCGTTAAGGCTTCCAGCTTTGAAAGAGTATCACAACAATGACTGAAGCCACAAAGATTAGACACTTTATTAAATAAAATGTTAAAGTACTGTTTATTATTAAAAAGAGTTTACACATTACTGATGATACTATATTTTTTCCAATATATTTATGATATACAATATAAAATATAACATTCCAGCCTGATCTCAAGAGAAAACATATGTATTATAAGTTTTGTCAGATTAGTGATTAATTCGTATGAAGTTCAGTCATATGGAAATGTACGATTTTAATATGGAGGCATGGCACCCAACCCCACCCCTAAACCCAACTGTCATTGGGAGATAAGCAAATCATTAGATTGTACGAATGAAATCATACGAATGAATACAAATAAGCCAATAAATCAAAAAGTTACGAATTGCCATGAGATTGCGTTGAATATTCTGAAGAATTGTCATTGACAGCTTTTATACAGTACACAAACAAAGATCTACCTACTGCATTTTCTACAAATAAGCAATTACAGAGTTATTTAAAAAAATAGTTTTACTCAAATTTATAAAATATAAATCATTAAAATAAATAACAGTTTAACAACTAATATTGCTGGCAGTGAATCGAGCTTGCTAAACAATATTGAGTTACATAGCATATTTCTAATATGAACACAACTACATATTCCTGTTGTTGCATGTCTGCTGTGTGATTAGCCCTTAGATTAATTTAGAGTAAAAATGTCCAGAGGTTATCATCATTATCGACATCTATTTTGTCGCGATTCTATATAATATTGTTTATCGGCCCAGGCCTACTGCATGATACTGAAAAAACTGACATTGCAATTTTTCCCGTGATATATATTGCGATAACAATATGATTTCAAAAGATGACTTGTAGCACTATTTGAAAGTCATAAGGTTAGATTGACTTAGATTTTTTTGTAGGGCAGCATCTGCATAAAATATAGTAAACAACTTAGAAGCATATTACAACAAAGCGAATTAAGCAAATAACAACAAAGATGTAAAGGAAACAAAAGCTGTTTTATTCTTTTCTGTGGAATCTAACAGTATTGAGGAACAGAAATGCAGTCATATTTTTTAAAAAAAAATAAGCACTGTATAGTCTTATATATAAATAAAATAATCTTTCTTAAAGTTTCAACTTTTTAACTTCTTGGTTTAAATTGACCTGAAATCTCACAGTCACAGGTCTTTAGAAACACTTCAAAATGAAAACCTTACACTATATTAGGGTTAAACTTTGTACAAATCACATGTTCTGAACTGTGGTGGCTGGTTATCATATATTAACATTGTAGATCTTGCAATTGCAGATTCACACATTGCGATATCAATGCTAAAATTATATATTGTGCAGCCCTATTTAAAATAAAAATAAAAACTTACCTCACTCTTTTAAAGTAACTAAATGTATTAATTAGTTGCTTTTTAGGGAAAGTCATGTAAAAGTATGTTATGTTTGTTTATTTGTTTGTTTGTTTGTTTTTAAGACTAAAATTATGGCTGAAGATTGTAATATATTACTTTAAAAGTAACTTTACCCAACACAATCAGTAAAGTAATAACTGTACAATCTGTAAAATTCTACTTAAATAGTCATTTTAATTTTATTCAAATAAAGCACTGTCTATAAATTAATTTTATCATATTGTTCATATCATCATAATAGGTAAAACCACACATACAGCACCTCATTACCATGTTGAAATATACAGTAACTGTGTGGTTTCTGTAGAATATACATTAGCCTGAATATTCTATGTATAAATACAAATACTTTAATAACAACAGATACTGTAATTAGATCCCATTACTTCTTTAATACATTTCTACAATAACATTATAATTAAATTCAAATGTTTTCCTCCAAATCCTGCCACAAAGCCAATGTGCAGTTACTGGTACTACAGTAAATCTATGAAATAGTGGATCTTTCATGGCACAGTGTTTCTCGTGTTTGTCAAGGCTGTTTTACTTGCATCACAGAGACATTTGTGCTATTCACCAAACTAAAAACAAGCCAGTGATTGATTCGAGACCCATCTGCATGTACGCAAACCAAAACTGCAGTTGGGACAATTCGCGTATTTGGATAAACGATATGTGTGGCACAAATAAGCAATGCTGTTTAGTTCCAGCCTGTAGCCTGAGGCATACACATAATATTAAACATTTACTGCATTCCTTTATCATTTTGAGGGGAAATTATATTGCAAACTTTATCTCCCTGTGCTATACATGATATATTTTAACATAGTGTGTATTTTAAAATAAATGTTTTCAGTAATGCATAATATGTTGATGTGTATTTGCATACTGTACATACCTTGTGCTATTTGAGTAATAGAGTTGAATGCTGGGTCGAGGGAATCTTTAAGGCCATTTTGGATCAATCCACCAAGCAAAGGTCCCGTTTCTACAGATAAAGATATGCAGGGATTCAATATGATATTTGTATAAACATTAACAACCAATATTGAAAACTAAAACCAGTCATTAATTTTTACTTTTTTTAACTAACTTACACGTCGCCTGATAACACAGAAAAAAAAACTTTACATTGATGCATACTTTGTTGGGATATGCAATATTTGGCCAACTATTTAAATATAAACATTTAAATATGTCCAAATTAAGTTCTTATATAGGACATTCTTACACATTACTAAAACTGTTTTGATATATTTAAAGTAAAACATTTACAACATATCTTCCCGGGACATGATTTTAATAATCAAATAATTTTTGCCATCAAAAGAAAAATATATAATTTTGAGCAATGCAATGTATTTTTGGCTATTCGCAGAAATGTACCATTGCAACATGAGACTGGTTTTGTGCTCCAGGGTCACATATTATGTTACAAATAAGAGGTTAAACATTAGCCATTACATTTTGAATTTGAGTCCAGTTTATGTCTCTTTTAATGGTATTTGTATAGCCCAAAACCTCTATTCATTTAGGACCTTAAGAGATAAGAGACGTACTATACCATTTAAATTGTTTTTGACTTGATCCACCGTCAAAGAGCTCTCATCCAGCACTTGTTGTATTTGCTGTTGATGAATAAAACAATATGAATCAGCTACATTTGATTCAATCCTGTATTATTGTTTTTATTTAGTTTTCATTTTCTTTGTCAAAGTTTTAGGAACTAGGTTTTCATGTTGTTAACCCTTGTGCACTGTTCAAATTTACCACTCTTTTGTTATGTCAGGGATGAAAACATTCACTGAATTTAACTGTTGTAAAAATGCAAATCAACCTTAGTTGTGATCAAAATACTAAATGTTTTAAAAAATTATAGGATTTTAACTCTTTAATTGACAAGTTCATAAAGGATGTCACTGATTTGGTGAAAAAAAAACAATCAAAATTACATATTTTCAATGTGAAATGTCTGCCAAATGGATCAAAATAAGATTTATCACCAAACATCCATCTGCTAACTAAAACACAGAAAAAGTTATGGTCAAATTAGGACTTAAAATCACCACAAAGTGCATGAAAACATCCCCAACAGTACATAAGGGTTAAAAACAGTTTAAAAAATTGTTTTTTTGTTTTCATTGATATTTAGCTGAAAAAAAGTAAGTTAAAGTTTTAGTTTTATGATTGTAGATTTAGTTGTACTGGATATGACTCCTAAAACATGGTTTTGAAAAAAAAAAAAATATATATATATATATATATATATATATATATATATATATATATATATATATATATATATATATATATATATATATATATATATACATACATACACACACATAAATGGGTTAATGGGTTAAATGGATAGTTCACCCAAAAATATAAACATATGCATTATTTACACCCCAGTGGGTCCCAACCTTTATGAGTTTCTTTTTTCTGCTAAACCTAAGCAATAATATTCTGAAGAAAGCTGAAAAACTGTAACTATCGTCTTCTAACAGTAGGGGAAAAAAATACTATGCAAGTCAATGGTTACCGGTTTCTAGCTTTCTAAAGAACGTTTGTGTTCAACAGAAGCTCAAACAGGTTTTTGACAAGTGAAGTGTAAATAAATGATGACAGAATTTTTAGTTTTGCACGAAATATCTCTTTAAATCTTTTCAATGAAGAAAAATCCAATTTTATATGATTAATTTGCTAAAAAAATATTAATAGAACAATGTAGAAATCAATTTTAATAATTATAGAAGACAATGAATCACTAATTATGATAATAACCATTTATTATTCATCAGATGTTACAAAACCAATATGGTGCAGTTAAATATCAACTTCGATATTAATTGCCCTGGGAGTTAGTTGGTTAGTTAGTTAGTTAGTTAGTTAGTTAGTTAGTTAGTTAGTAATTATCAAAATTAATTTTGAATCTTTTGAATTATGCTGAATTATTTGAATCAAATAATTATGCTGAATATTCTAATTTGCCATTATATAGGAAAAAGAATTCATTTAAAAAAAAAAAATTTGAAATATATTTTAAAAATACATTTTTAGAAGTCATTTTTAATTGTAGCAATATTTCAAAATGTTACCATTTTACTGTATTTTTGATCAATTAAATGCTGTCTTGTTGAACATAAAAGACTTGTGTACCTGGGGAATAGAACTAACATATCCTTTGACATCATCTAAGATGCCTGTGATTTCATTGGAGCTGCTCTTCACAGTCTCTGAGGTGTATGTAGTGCTCAGGAACATGCAAATATTCCCTGCCCTGCACAGCAATTCATATTATACATTACAGATGACACATGCAAGCATATAAATGTTACAAACATCTTATTAAGAGCCTTGTTAAGCTGGTGCTCACAGAATAAGTACAGTGATGATGAATGTGGAGCAGTAAATGCTTCTTCGCTTGCAGTTTGTGCTGGATGTCTGTTTTTGTTGCATACGGCCCCCGCAATTACCACAGCAACGACAGCAGGCGAAGATTAGGCCAATTAGAGGCATCAGGACAATGTAGAGGATCCCAATGGCCACGCAAACCAGAAAACCTTTCTCGTAATTTAAAACCTGGCCATAAAGAGAAAGAGGTTAAACAGGTTGGTTACTATGGGTATATATATATAAACTGCTTGACCAAAATTTTTAATTTGTTGTTACTACGCTTGTTGCTATTTTACTCAACCACCCAAGATGTAGTGATTTATTCTTCCTCAGTGGAATATTAAAGACTTATTAACTTAATTAGTCGAAAAAATAGATACAGAAAAATCAAACCTAATACTTGTGGCTTCTCATGATATACTGAGGTCTTATGGAGCAAAACGATTGCTCTCTGCAAGAAACTGAACATTGTTTACATTAATATTACCATTAATCCATCTGCAACCTATGTAAAACTGTTGTAAACAAACTGTGACAGCTTAAATGTGAGTTTACGTCCACGCATACGTCAGTATGCAACAGAAAGCTAGCACTCCAGATTTACATAAAGGTGTCATGTTGTAAATAGGTAAACATCCAGTGCCCTACTACTGTATAAATGGTGGAGTCTTTGAAGAGAGTTCTCTGAAGGGTGTAGGACACGACCATTATATGCTCCCTTCATTAACTGACTTTAAAAGATGTGTGTTTACTCTCCTTTTAAATGTCCCTACAAATGGTGTACCCTTCCCAAAGTGCACTTCTCAGCCAGGGGCGCATGTTGTTTTGTTTTATTGTGTTAAAGCTGGTATTGATCACCAAGTACCACACTTTTTAAAAATATTCTTCTGAAGAAAAAAGTTCCTCTACATCTTGAATATCCTGCCTTCAGTATTAGAAAACTAAACAGCAAATTTTCATTTTGGGATAATAAAGACTTGTTAACTGTTACTCAAAACAAAAAACACAGACAAAACAAACTTAATACTTGTGTCTTCTAATGATAAAGTGAGGTCTTATGAACCAAAACGATCGCTCTCTGCAAGAAACTAAACACTATTTACATTAATATTACCAATAATCCATCTGCAACCTATGTAAAACTGTTGTAAACAAACTGTGACAGCTTAAATGTGAGTTTACGTCCACGCATACGTCAGTATGCAACAGAAAGCTAGCACTCCAGATTTACATAAAGGTGTCATGTTGTAAATAGGTAAACATCCAGTGCCCTACTACTGTATAAATGGTGGAGTCTTTGAAGAGAGTTCTCTGAAGGGTGTAGGACACGACCATTATATGCTCCCTTCATTAACTGACTTTAAAAGATGTGTGTTTACTCTCCTTTTAAATGTCCCTACAAATGGTGTACCCTTCCCAAAGTGCACTTCTCAGCCAGGGGCGCATGTTGTTTTGTTTTATTGTGTTAAAGCTGGTATTGATCACCAAGTACCACACTTTTTAAAAATATTCTTCTGAAGAAAAAAGTTCCTCTACATCTTGAATATCCTGCCTTCAGTATTAGAAAACTAAACAGCAAATTTTCATTTTGGGATAATAAAGACTTGTTAACTGTTACTCAAAACAAAAAACACAGACAAAACAAACTTAATACTTGTGTCTTCTAATGATAAAGTGAGGTCTTATGAACCAAAACGATCGCTCTCTGCAAGAAACTAAACACTATTTACATTAATATTACCAATAATCCATCTGCAACCTATGTAAAACTATTGTAAACAAACTGTGACAGCTTAAATGTGAGTTTTCATCCACGCAAATGTCAGTATGCAACAGAAAGCTAGCACTCCAGATTTACATAAAGGTGTCATCTTGTAAATAATCTTCAGTTTCTTGCAAAACCATTTCTTTTTATGTTGTCAGAAATTAACTTTGGGAGAATTCCAAAAGGAAGTAAGCATTCCAGTGCCCTACTACTGTATAAATGGTGGAGTCTTTGAAGAGAGTTCTCTGAAGGGTGTAGGACACGACCATTATATGCTTCCTTCATTAACTGACTTTAAAAGAGATGTATGTTTACTCTCATTATAAATGTCTCTGCAAATGGTGTCCCCTTCCCAAAGTGCACTTCTCAGGCAGGGGCGCATGTTGTTTTATTTTATTGTGCCAAAGCTGGTATTGATCACCAAGTACCACACTTTTAAAAAAATAGTCTTCTGAAGAAAAAAGTTCCTCTACATCTTGGATGACCTGCCTTCAGTGTGAGAAAATTAAACAGCAAATTTTCATTTTGGAATATTAAAGACTTGTTAACTTTGTTACTCTAAAAAAATACAGATGAATCAAACCTAATACTTGTGGTTGCTAAGGATTTACTGAGGTCTTACGAAGCAAAACGATCGCTCTCTGCAAGAAACTAAACACTATTTACATTAATATTACCATTAATCCATCTGCAACCTACATGTAAAACTGTTGTAAACAAACTGTGACAGCTTTAATGTGAGTTTACGTCCACGCATACGTCAGTAGGCAACAGAAAGCTAGCACTCTAGATTTACATAAAGCTGTCATGTTGTAAATAATCTTCAGTTTCTTGCAAAAACCTTTCTCCTCAGGTCAACAGGTATTCATTTTGGGAAAATTTCCAAAAGGAAATAAACATCCTAGTGCCGTACTACTGTAAAGTAAAGTCTTTGCAATGAGTTGGGTGTAGGCTCCCTTCATTAACTGACTTTAAAAAAGATTCATGTGTTTACTCTCATTTTACATTGTCCCTACAAATGTTGTCTCCTTCCCAAAGTGCACTTCACAGGCAGGGGTGCATGTTTGTTTTGTTTTATTGTCTCAAAGTGACTGGTATTGATCACCAAGCACCACACTTTTTTAATAATCTTCGGAAGAAAAACGTTCCTCTACATCTTGGATGGCCTGCCTTGAGGGTGATCAAATTAAAACAGCAATTTTTCATTTTGGGATGTACAATCCCTTTAGCTATCGAAAAAAATGCAATGGCTTTACAAACAATATTTGTACATGATAATGCGATCATGTGCTCTGTGTACCCAAAACATGTTTTTGTGTGTTGTGTTCAAATTAGTCATCATAACTGGCAAATAGAGAGTGTTTACACAACAAAACATTACTGTTGACATCATTTACTCATGGTAAGAAGAATCCTGAGAAACGTGATCCAGTGGATATGAGAAAAAGAGTTAGGTATAGGGTTTTTTATAGTAACATAAAAAAACTGATTGTACTTTAGTCACTCTTTTTGGACCCCCACTAAATGTTTTTGTGTTACATATTACTAATGCTTTCGAATTTACATTGTTATCCAGGCAGTGCATTCTTTTGTTATGGAAACAAAATTCTCCGCCATTCTTTGAATGAAAGGCTCCTGAGATCAGAAACTTATTCATAGTTTTGTTTTAAATAATTATTCTATAGTTGTGGTACATTATCATGGTACATTAACTGTTAACAAGCATGACTTCAATAGATGTCAATAATACATTGTTCTACGTTGGTCTATGATTAATAAATGCTGTACAAGAATTGTTCATACTTAGTTCATGTTATTAAATGCATTACCTATGAAAACTTATTGTAAAGTCTGAACAAACCTATTTTTTTTTTTTTGGGATATCATATTTTTTCCATAATTTATTAAATGACCATAATTCTATGTATATAAATTCACGTTTATTTGATGTAGACACCAAAATGGGATGTCTCATCTCTGACACATATATTTCTACACTGTGTTGCAATCATGACGCAGTGTTTTCAGAATCTATATCAAAATGTGGGGACTTTTCCACCATCTATTTATATCTGAATGGGAATGCAGTTATACAAAATAAAACAGCTGTTTGGCTGACTACCTTTAAGGAAAAGTCTGAAGAATCATCATATTCTACATTGCAAAGCAAAACATCTATTGCATAAACTAAGGTGCTCTTTATGATCATTCTGTTCATGCAGTTGCGTGCCTTTTTACATACCTCTTTAACCATCTCCGTTTGCGTGTTTGAATTAAAGTTGTTTATCATTCTGACCAGCAGATCTACAGAGAAATGTGTCAAACATTGTAAATATCTTTTTAATATTCATTTACGCAACACAGTGATGAATTGGCCAAGATCAAAGCTCTCCTCTCTACAGTATAACATCATTTTTCATTCATTTCTTTAAATGGCCATTGATGTCAGCTACAAAAAAAAACTATAAGTAGAAAGAAAAGACTTTTGAAGACAATAAAAACTGATGGAAATGATGAATTGAAATGCGTCAATGTACATGGAACAAACTTTCAGTGTTGTTTCTTGGGAATAAGATCTCATTTATCAAGGTTATCTGCTTCATTCTACTGCCAGATTAAAAAGTAACCGTCTGATGACTAGATGTATATCTAATACTGTATGTTTGATCCTGTAATTACACATCAGAGACATTGTTAAAATTTTACAAACAGTTCTGAACTTCATGAGGTCATGCAATAAAAAAGTACTTCTATTTCAGCATGCAATGAAGGTAATAATTAACTTTAAAGTTTGTCTTTTCGTTTGTGATCCACACAACTGCAACCATAGAGACTATATACATACACACAGTACAAAACAACAATATTTTTGTGGTAAACAAAACTCTAAAAAGGGGGAATGGAGATCATTCAAATCTCAAATGACATTTACATGGTCATTTGCACAGTGGTTTTACTTCTGACAATTAACTGAGCACATTTATGCCACCTGAATGAGCTCCATAACCATGTGCATAACAAATCCAGTCTTCTGGAGCTCATTACCATCAGTATAACCTTCTCTAATGAGTTTAATGTAGCCATTACACTTACAGTACATCAGATCTGATTCTTCTCTGCCAAACACATCATACTGTTAGGGAAGGCTAAACTACCAAACTATTAATCACACACAGCTATACAAGCATTTTCTGTTTGTACGCCTTTGCCAAACACACCAAAACTGCATCACAAAACACTCACCTTTAGGGAATGGATTGGGCTGGACAAGTCCCAGGAATGAATGTACGATTGGAGTCATAAAGGCACTGTTGAGGGTCAGCTGGGACTGTGTTTCATTTGGAGTTTGTAGCTCTGGTCTCATCTTCTCTACAAGACAGGACTGTTGTCCACTTGCACATGTCCAGAGTACCAGGAGCAAAACGCCACTCCAAGAAACTGCTTTCGTTCTGGACTTCATGTTTGTGGGTTTTTAGGTCATGACTCGATTATACGAACATCAGACATCACCTATGACATGATGATAAATGTCTATTTAACACTTCTTCAGAGGATGAAGTCACCATAAGCATGACTATTGTCTCATAATTACAGCAATTTCGTATTGAATAGAAAAGGGAACTGTGTGGCGCCCAGTCACTTACATCGTAAAATATATCCTCCTTTCTAAAACGTGAAAACGAATACACTGTCAGGAACGAAAATACTTTTATTCAAATTTTCACATTTATTTTTAGATGCATACAATCCATCCAAAACTCTTCTGTTCTGCAATTTCTTAATTACTGATACAAACAAGCTCGTTTTCTTAGCTGCGTGTGAGAACATTTTAAATAAACAGGTTGAGTTAATATTGAACGGATCAACCTAAAACTAACTGTTAATAAAAAGTAACATGAGAACTAAGAATAGAGGAACGTGTACAGTATGAGCACCTACACACTTCATGGAAACACACAAATAGTACCTGTTTTAGCCGTAAGGTCCTCCGGGAATTATTGAGCGTGTTCCAGTTAATTCAGGTCAGATGAGTTTGTTTAGTCCGCTCCAATGTCCTTCTCCCTCTGACAGAAACTGTTGTCAAGACTGAATTTAGCCGCACGGAGTAAAGAAGAATAAAATGGGAGGGATCGGAAAGGGGGAGGCTCGGGGAAGGATTTTAAACATTTTTTTTTAAACTTGTTTAATATCTAATGGTGAAGTTTTTGTTGTGGTTATTGATTCGGTTTGTATTATAAATATGTTACATTTACAGAGAGTCATCAAAGACTAACCTATTAGCCTACTAACCAATGTTTATGACAAATGTTAACATGACTTATGGAGGGGCGGGATAGATGGAAACTAGATGCAAGAACTCCAAAACCATCATTTACACAACATTATAAATGTAATGGAATAAATCGCACTAAATTGGGATTTTTTTAAATGTGCACTATAAAGAAAATCTAGGTATACCTAGCCATAGTCGAATGATAAAGAGTTCACGATGTAAATGGACCTGAGTCTCCAACACCACTGTTTCCTCGTTCCCATGTTGGCCTACATTTCGTAAATGTAAAACAAAGTGAAAAACAGGCCTGTCTGAACAGACTTCTTCTGATGATGGTATGTGCGGTTCTCATTGGCATGTAACAACAACTCGTCAGTTTGGCAGCCAAAACACAAGCTCATTTTTAAGTTTATCTCAACCAAAGCTCATCCAAGACTAAAGCATTATCTATATGGATGGGGGAATCCTCAAATCTCAAAAACTGCCCGCTGACCTCGCAATTAAATTACTCGGAAGTGACCCGTCCCATTCCATAATAATTTTCGTTTTGTTCCAGCTACAGCCCATTCACAATTATTGCTCTGACATGTTTCAATGCATTTAAAACACTAGCATAAAAGGAACAAAAGACAACACAATACATATGTTGGTCTATTTTGTTGAATATAATTATAATAGCCTATATTTTATTTACAACTTAAGATCAAAATAGGAATGTCCTTGTGATTTATATTAGATGGCATCTACTTCATTTTCTTAAATTTTTTTTAATAAATTAAGTATGATTATTTTGCATGTTTATGTTATTGAGTGCATTGTGTGTGCGTGTGAGCAAATGAGAAAAAAAAGATAGTGAGACTGTTTATATTATGATGCAAAAAAATTTTTTTTAGATCTCTAAGGCTTTAAAACAAACTAAGAGGAGAAAACTTTGATCTCACACACACATATACAGTAAGTATTTACAGACCATTTATAGATAAACAATCCAGTGAGCATGCTTATATGCATCAGTTTGCTAACACCCAAAAAAGGAATAAAACCTGTTGCACAGTTTTCATGCAAATCAAAAACCACATTCATAAGGCTTTATGTACACTAATAACTCAACATATATGCATCCATGTGTTTCATTGAGCTAAACATTTTCATTATAAAAACTATCCCTTCGACTATATTTTAAAATAACTTAAAAGTTGGAACTTGCAGCAAATCATTCGTTAAATAAATCCATTTATTACATATGTAAACATCTTACTACACACACTGTAAATAATGCAGGGTTCCACACAATTCATTCATGTAGTCCCAACACAAATCAATTAACTTAACACTTACAACAAATGTATATGGATTAAACATATAAATTAAGCTATCCCAATGAAATCTCAAGAACTGTTGTTTCAGCTCATTTTAATTAAGTCGTTTGAACAAGCAAAAACAATTTAGTGCCTGAAGAAAAAAAGCATTACGTCATTTACAAATGCATCTTTAATGCCATATAAATAGGAACAATCTTCAATAATATAATAGGCATATTTAATAGCTACATTTTTGAAAAAGTGAAGATCTAAAACTCCATAATAAGACCAACAACAGCTGAAGATGTTAGTTCACGTATGTTGTTCCCCTTTTAATATTTAAAGTAATTTATGTGAAAGGCCAATTTAAATAATTTCCCAATTGTTCCTGTTGACTTCCCTTAAACAGTTGAGTTCTGTAAAAAAATAAATAAATTCTTCCTGGTGGCCTTTGATCGATCATGTCCGGTTGTCAAACACAACTCAGACACCAAAGTACAACAAGAACACTTTACTATTTGTAGAGGTAATACTATAATTAAGTAAGTATAATTAAGTAATAATGGTCCAGTATTGACTTTCTAGCTCTTCAATTACTTCTTATCAGAAATCCAGCAATATTAGAATCTCTCATGTACTTGTCTCGTGTATGTACATGTTTAACCTACAAACCAGACATGACAGCTGTGAAAATGTGTTTTATTGGTACCATACATCAATTGTCAATGGCAGACACTATAGGCAAAAATATATTTGTAAAACAACCACAAACAAATGGGCTCTGAAAACACAGAAAGAGCACACCTTATTTATGGCTGACTTGAAAAATGAACCTAAAACAACACTGTATTTTAGTGACAGATTTGAGGAAAGTGAACTGAAGATCTGTACGCCGCAGAATGGCTCTAGCTCAGGCATGTCCAAACTCGGTCCTGGAGGGCCGGTGTCCTGCATAGTTTAGCTTCAACTTCCTTCAACACGCCTGCCTGGAAGTTTTAGTATACCTAGAAAGAGCTTGATTAGCTGGTTCAGGTGTGTTTAATTGGAGTTATAACTAAAATATGCAAGACACCAGCCCTCCAGGACTGAGTTTGGGCAACCCTGGGCTAGCTAGTTTAGCCACCAACCCTTTTCTATACAAGCCAATATACGCTTAACACCAGAGTGCCACCTGGTGTTCACTGTAACCTTCTAGGTTTGATTATTTTTGCATTATCCAACATTTAATAAGAACTCTTATGGACTGATTCAATGACTTGTATATCATCTTAGGTTAATGAAATAACATAGAAAGTGAAATAATGTACAAAGGCAACATCAAATACACAGCAACATGTATCGTCTTGATATATAATGCAATGGCAAAGACTTTAAAAAAATAAATACATTGTACATTGACTTAAAAACTATAATCTACCTTCTTAGCTGAAAGGTAGTTGTACCTTTAATGCGTCTAGAAACAATTTGAAATGAGACAAAGTTTTACTTTTGACATATGAAGGAGTGAAGGGTCCTAAAGAAGAGTAAATATAATTACACTTATACAGAACTTGGCTACAATCTTAAATATACAATCACAAACACACAAACAAAACGATGAGGAAATAAAACCGTAATCAATGTGCTGATTAAAGGATCTTGCATCTTGGTCTGTAGCATCGAGAAGGGAAAGTAAACAATGGCTGGTGTACTAAAATGACGTCTTAGCAAATTAAACTGCGCAATTGACTGGGTCTACACAAAAGGCGTTGAAGCTTGAGGCCTGTTCTTTTCAATGGATTTTCAAGAAATCTCCAAGAAATGAAATGTTGATAGCTACGGTCTCTGGACAAAATGTGCCACCAGACGTCGTGCTAACAGTGCAGGATGTAGATCCTACGAACAATGAGACTCTTACAGCTGCGATAGCTAATGTCTGACACATGCGCTTCCCAGACATACATGCTATGTTCACGTAATCTCATTTTTAAAGACGACAAAACAGAAACTGAAAGACAGAAAGGTGTAAAGCTTGGAGCAAAGTAGCATCTACTTACTTTACAGTAATAATAATAACAGTAACGATACAAAATTTGCTATTTTACACTGAGATTGACAGAGTTTTCCAGTTAAAGATTATCAATTTTTTTGTTGTTTTTAATAAAAACAAAATTCATCATAATCGTTTTTTAAGAAAAATAGATCCAAAATACAGTGACAAGAGTGCAAAGGATATTTAGAGTTTTTGTTTGCTTGCTTATTTCTTTAGAAATAGTTATAAAAAATTAAAAAAAGAACAGGAAACCAATCCAAATGCAAACAATAAAATAAAAAAAACTAACCAAAACCAAAATCAAACACTTCTTCTGAGTCTGGCGTGATGGTCAGGCAAGCTCTCAGCGACCATTGTGGGCATGGCCAAACTCAAGAATCTTTACACTTTTAATTAGATTTACTTAAAGGACTTTACGTAGTGGTTCTCAACTCCGGTCCTCAAGCTCTGGAACTGTACAGGTTTTTGTTCCAACCAGGTCCTACAAAACAAATGATTGAGTTTTTAAAAAATGGAGCGGTTGGGGTTTGAATCTGAGGTGCACACAATAAACGGTGAGATAAAAAAGTGATCCTTTCCTGTCAAGTGAGCACAACAGAAACGGCCATGCGTGTCAAAGCACAGCACGCACAAGAGAGACCCGAGGTTGGAACAATAACCCACAGCCTGATCGCTAAGCCTGATCGAGACACAGAAACAGACGGTGTTGCAAAATGATTCTCAAAGAAAACAAACCAAAAAAAATAATAATTTACGAAAAAAAAGCGGCACGTCTGATGGTGACTGAGGAGGAGGAGGGCCGATTTCAGCAACTGAGGACTTGTCAAGGCCTGGAATGAACGAGCCTTTTACTAGCCCCTAATACTTCTACTGCGACGACTGAGAGCTGGGGTTGTCATTTTTGCCCTGCTGGCTTGAGGGAGCTTTGCTGTTCCAGGGGCTGTTGGTGCCCATGGTAGGGGAACTGTTGAAACTGTCCTCGTCGTCGATGCCATTGGCCGCATCAAACTGTGTGTTCTCCAGCCGCGTGATGAGCCGCTCATCCTCGTCCCCGAACTCCCCTCCCATCAGAGTGGGCTCTCCCACCACCATCACGTCCTGCAGGGGACAGGAAGGGGCGCAAACATTATCCCCGACACCCGGGGGTCCTCCGAAGGAGGGGACGCGGTGGCTTTCTGTACACCGCATCGCAGGAACTAGACCTGGACTATCCTGGCCACTACAGGAACTCTGTGCTTTGCTGTATGTGACAAGCCTACGTTCACCATGCTGAAAAACTAAATAGCTCTGCCATGGTGGGCATCCCGGATCCTTGAGTGCTGCACGGGTTAATTCCACCTCGGGTCTCTAGTGTTGGCTGCGTCTCTGGAGCTCAAAACACCCAACAGACTGACAAAAAGCACAAAAACCCCACAGACCTGCAGCCCTAAAGGACCAGGGACTGCCCAGCATTGGATCATGTCCACTTGTCGCTATGTTGGGTCTGTCTTCCTAGTATTAATGTAGTATCGTGGTCCACCCTCCACCCTCTACCCATCTCCCAACAGCTCAAAAATGGACATCAAAATGTGATGCTTACAGGTACCTGGCTGGAGAGCGCAAAACTGCTGGCTGGGCTTTTCTTTTTACTGTTGCTGTTGTTGTTGTTGCCCCCTCCAGAACTCATTGTGCTCCCGCCGGACATTTTTCGTTTCCTTCGCTTGTTGGGGGCTTGTCTTGCTGGCTCGGCTGAAGAGAGACAGATCAGAGAGGGAAACTTAAGGTATTTATAAGTGTGAAAGACAAATTTAAATGTACAAAAGTGATTTTATATATATATATATATTAAAAGCATGTAATTAGAACACATTAAAAAGAACCATTTTACTGAAACTAAATGGGTAAAACCTAGTTGTATAGAGTATAAAGTAGGGCTGCGCGATATATCGTTTCAGAAACAAAATCGCAATGTGTGCATCCGCAATAGTCACAGTGCAAGATATGCAATGTTGAGTCTGAATTATAGTTGAGTAGGAACTTAACTTTCTTAGAATTTTTGTCTTGTTTCTAGTCTAATGGCCCGTTTCCACAGAGTGGTACGGTACGCTCCTATCGCTGTTTTCACTGTCAAAAGGCGTACTGAACCGTACCGTACCATACCACGTACCAAAAAGGCGGGGCCAGATGCGCAGCTGAACGCTATTGGTTTACAGAGATAAGAAATCCGCTCGCGCAACAAGCCAGAATGAAAACAAAGGAATCGCTATGTTCCTAATGCACAGCCCGTTATTACAACATAATACTATATGCATATAATAAGGAGCCATGGTAGACCCGAGCTCGAACAATCCTTGTTGTCGTCTTGATGAACAGCCACAAAGCCAAGAATAACAAAATCTGGTGTGCCCTGTTGTTGTTTTACGAGCCCGTCTAAAAGTGCGAGCGGTTTCACTTAGTCCAAAGAGCTCGCGATCACATCTATATTTGAAATAACACACTTTTTGAGTTCATATTAATAACGTGCTCGTGATCCTTGAAGTGCTCAGATACCCGATGATCCTGTCAGAAAGAGACAAACGCGAGAGATACCGGAAAAAAAGCAGCAAATGATGCGTCTGAAACCTACACATGAACAAATTGCCATGTTTAACTATTATCATCACCTTTTGGACTATTAAGTCGGAATGACGCAATTACTTTTTTAATAAGAGGCTACACGTGCTGCTGAAGATTAAGGATACAGATGAGAGGTTTGCAGTGACTGTGGGCTATATTTTGTGTTGTTTTTGAACCAAAATAGGGAATAAATTTATGCTGTGTGTAGTTTTTCTGTAATTGATAACATATCGGATACTGTAAGGGTCTGTATGTGTTCATATACATTGCATTTTTTAATGTATTTTATATAATTGCAGATGTTACAGTAGGCTATTTTCTCTAACAAAAATGATGTTGACTGAAACTTTCTGTCGTACACCATGCCCACCAAGAGTATCCTTTTAGCAGAGGAAACGCAAGCCTGATGAAGGTGAAAAAAAACTTGAAAAAACAAGAAAAGTCAAGAACAAAACAATATTTTTACTTGAGCTAAGAGCTTTTAGATATTTGGACTAAAAACGAGACAAAGCTAAGTAATAGACTGTTAGACTCCCATCAAATAGTGCTGTTCAAATTATCTTCTGACAATATCCTACAACGCAATATTTATCGCAAAAATATAAAACATTGCAATGTCAATTTTTTTCAATATCATGCAGCCCTAGTAAAGGGTACAGAAATGTTGCTTTGACAACTAGCGAAAATATAAGTTTCATTTGTTGACTCTTTAGTCATTGCTTTTTTTTTATTTGAAGTAGCCAAATGACACTTTATAGCTCTAGTGTTCGGTGCTGTTTATACTTGTGTGTTTTTATTTTAAAATGCATTTTTTATTGCAGTTTTGACTGGCCTACAGACTAATCTCCGGCATCTTTGACTTATGAAAATAGAGCATTTTGAAAATGTTTAAGACCTCATTTTAGATTGGAAACCCTGGCGTTATGTTTCATTATAGATGGATTGAAATGCACACTTTCGCAAACAGAAGTGCAAATGACTGCAGACCATTCGCTGATTCCCCAAGCCCCTCCAATATGACCATTATACTAGCAGTAGACTCCCAGTACAGATGCTGGCTAAATATGTGCATATCCAGGGAGCACGAGTGATCATGTGTCATGTATGACAATGATCGTTCTCATTCTAACACTTTTTTTTTTTTTAAATGAACGCACTAGTATAAACAGCACCTTGCTACAATAAACTTGACTAGATGTTAGAATTTCAGAGAATAATCACCCTTTGCTCACCTGGTGGTGCCACCATCCTCTGCCATTTCTGAAACAGACAGGTTTTGAGGCAGTCTCGTGGGCTGAGACTGTATGTCTTGTGTCTGGACATCAGCTCCTGCATGGGCTCCAGTATTACACAAAGCTGTGGGAGAAAGAGAAAAACCCATTGCAAGAGGATTGTTTTCTTAATTTACAACCACTGTTCTGCAGAGTGATGGAAAGAAACTTACTCGGAGGTAGTTGAGCGTAGAGTTAGATAAGCCACATCTTGTGATGTTTTTTGATAGCTGGTCAAGCATTTGTGGGTCTTGGGCCTGTTGGGAAAAGGGCTTTAGTAATTCAACAAATATATTAGTTCAGATATGTTTTTTTCTCATTATTTACCAATTACAAGAATAAAGCATTCAGAAAACATTTACTGAACACTGGTGAGAATTTGTTTTGAGAATAAAAAAGTAAAACAGCATCATTGTTGAGATGCTGCATAAAATGGAAGATATTTAAATGTGGTAAACAAACAAACCAATCAAAATAGAGCATCAACAATGGAAATTTTCAACAAATTATAGGAATTTATAGTTTAAAAGCCTTTCATGCTCAAAACTGCAACATCATAATTACAGTGAAAACACAAGTATATTAAATGATAGTGTAAAAATACTTAAAGGAATACATTAAATAATACACACACACACACACAACATAAAACACCAAAAATAATAAATATCCCAAACTTACATGCATTGCCAGAATGCTCCTGGGCACGACTTCTCTGTGTTGTCTGATGCTGAAGTGCCACGTCTTTATACGCATCATGTCATCAAACATAAACTCGAGGTACAGTCTGCCCTCCACACACACCTGAAGAGACAAAACGACTGCTGAGATGCTTCAAATGACAATGCTGGATGTGATCTTCAATAAACTCAGGGTCATGTTCTTATTGTTGAGCTTATTTAACGGAAGTACTTTGACAACCATTTAAGATCACAATAAGAGTTAATGTGCGCCTTTTCTGACACCATGTTCATTCTGAAAAGGAAATGAACAGGCAACACATAAAGGCTATTTTAAGATTTATATAATTTAACATTACAAGAGTTGTTTTGTATAATGGAAGAAGAGCTGCTTAAGTAGTAGAACCTGAAGAGTAATTTTAACTTGATGTTGACATTATGTTCAATATGGTACAGCAGCTTGATCTAAACAAGTCTATTGTAAGTTATATAATATATGACCACTATTAACTGAAAACAATAATTTCACAATTATAATATGCATTTTTAGTTTTATAATAGCAATTTTTAATTTTGCAATTATATTGAAATGAAAACGTGCAACACTATGAAAATGTGATAATTCAAAGTCAGCGTAATGCAGTGCAGTATACGATTTATTTTATATTTATTCAAAAATTATAGGGACAGTATGAAACAGTGACATTTATTAAATTATTATTATGATTTCTTTACTACAAATTTATCGAAACAGCATTCTTATTTGGTACTTTTGCTAAAATTAAAACTATTTAGCTATAAACAAAAAAACTAAGGGTGCTTTCACACCGAGACATTTGTTTTGAAACCTGTTGCGGTTTCCTAGTTAGCTTGGTTTGTTTGAGCATTTGTGAACATTACAAATCACACTCTGATCTGCTATTGTCGCTTTGATCTTGAGAGTCCTTTGCCACAATGACACAGGACAGAACAGGAACCTTGTCCTTAAACTCGATGTATAATAATAAAAAAAAAAAATCTACAAATTTAACACAAATATCTATATATGAAAGCATCTGCTTGTCGGTCTTTGACATGAGTGGACTTTGCTCCTCAGCGCCCCTACACCTTGATGCTCATGACAAGAATAGCATGTGTAGTTATCTTTTTTTTAAAAATGAGATGTAAAGCCTGGTTTATACTTTTGCGTGAAGCGATCAGCGTGACACATTCATATCTCTGCGCGCTCATTTTGAGGCAGGAACCGGCAGACGTGCAACAACTTTAACCATAAGGTAAACACAAAACAAAACTTTCCATCCGAAGCTCCTTCACAGGGCTCTAAACTTGTAAACAATTGCTCCATCGGGCTCGCACGGCTCTTGATACGCCCCACACTCGTCAGCGCTACCAAGTTGACCAATCACAGAGCTTGCTTTATGCGTTGTGTAGTTACATTTTTTGAGAGGTGTGCATCAGCAACGCCGACGGCCATGGCGAGGGGTGTGTGTCCACGCAGGGGCCGCACTGTAGCATACGCGTGCACTTGACGCAGAAGTAAAAATCAGCCTTAAATCACCATCATAGAAGAATAAATAATACTTTTGCACTTTTACACATAATAATCCATGATCACATTACATAATACTGAAACCGCCAAATAACACATTGTCAATATTTTTTTAAACCCCACAAAATTTTACAAATCATGTTTCAGGGGAGCCCATGCCTCATTGAGCAGAGCTCCCCCATAGTTTGCACCCTGTATACATGGCTGTAAGAATTGAGAATAATGAGTAGAGCTATCATTCCTACAGGTAAAATGTGTTTTATGTCGAATATAAATGAAACCATGCTGTTTTACTGAAATAGTAAAAAAAAATAATAAATAATAATAATATTATTATTAACTTTTCTGTTAAGTCAACTTCTGATTTAGATTCGGTATACATTTCATCGCTCTTGACAATTGAAATGAGGCTATGTATGAGAAATTGTCACCTCTGATCTCTTTTTCATTGTCATAAATTAAAATAACGACGTATGACAAGTGTAAGTGAAATCCCGGAAAAGAAAGCAAACTTTAACCAATTTGAGGAGATTACTCGCATGTGACTTGTTTAACTATTTTGGTCAATTTAGAAGCTTTGGTGTGTGAAAGCGAACTGCACCAAGAACAAAAAGCAACATTGTAACAATTTTAATCCCCTTTTCGAAATAGAACAATCAATCAAACTTTGCTATAACTATATTTGGGCCTAAAAGAATATGCTTAGTGATGTTGGTGTTAAAATAAAGGCCAGAAACGCAGATGAAAACGATACCTGTGTGAACATGGGTTTGCCGTTCTGTGTGACCATGGTGCACTGATCGCAGTCCAGGGACACAAAGTTATTGTGGAACGACTCCTTTGGATGTTTCAACACATAGAAGAGTTCAGTAGCGCCACCCTCAAAAATACTCCTGAAGTACCGAGGGATCAACGTTCTCCCAATAGCTGAAATCAAGAAAAAAATTTGGTTTCAGTACAGAATTAATGTACAGGCTATAATGGGTTTCCTTATTTATTTATTTTTAAAAGCATTTCAAGCCAAATGCAAACAAATCAAAATTACAGAAATGACTTTACAAAGCAGAACATTACTATATCGTTTGGGTCCATCTTCTAGACAGAAAGTGATAGTCAGCATTGCATCATCCTCGAAAAACTCTGTAGTAAACGCATCCCACCACAAATTGTCACAGTCCTGCTGAGAAAGCATAAAAAACACAATACATCCATAAGCTTTGTTTCAAAATAAAATAAATGAAAGCAACACGTTTCATGACTTTGCATGATTTGCATGCATGTTAAAAAACTACTGTTCTCTTCACAGAAAATGAAAATTCTGTTGCTCCCCATTTAAACCAATATTGACTAAATGGTTTCTTACCTCTGTCCAATTCTGTAATCTTTTGTTGAGCTCAAATATTCTGTAGTCTGTTTGATTTCCATACGGTGTGTGCCTCCTGTACATAAATGATCAATCAATAAATTCATTATTTATCTTTTTTTCAAATAAAACAGCCAAATTACATGCTGAAAAGTGCTTTAAGTGGTATGTTTAATTGATTTTTTGAGTTTATTGCCATTTCAGCTACTTTGGCTGTGTCATGGCAAAAAAAAAAAAACTTTATAAATATCACTTTTCTATCACTATATAAAATGTTTTAACAATAAAAACTCATGAACATCAATAAATAATACATAATATAAAATACACAAATAATAATGAATGGTATAATTATAAGTATAAAAAATAAAAATATAAAAAACAGTTCTTAAAGGTTTACTCTTGAGAAAAATTGCACAAATCTGGAAGGATTCATATTTTAAAATATTTAATTTATAGTCTCTCCAGATAAAAAACGTTGTCTGATAAGATTACAAATAGGGTAATCCACAAGTGTATGTTGAACAGTTTAGTTTTTGATGCAATATTGACATTTTGGTTCTTTTCCTTTGAGCAAATGTTCATATGCAAGTCTCGTGTGTCCAAAACGACATCTTCTGTAAACAATCTCTTAAAGTGAAATTAAGTAGGGCTGCACGATATTAGAAAAATCTTACATTGCAATACTTTTTTAATCACAATTTCACAAATGTGCAGAATAACTGATTGAAAAGAATTTATCACTGTAGCTGGATTGGGATGATTCTGTAGGGGCTGCATAAAATATAAGAAACAATCTATAAGCACAAATCAATTCAATAATAAAAAGGTACATCCTAAATAAACAGCATTTTATTTAAGGGTGTCAAAATTAATTGTTTCTTCGGTGCACTGTAATGCAGACGCGGACAATTCGGTATCAGTTCAGTACATAACCGGTTATTATGTACTGACGTCATTTATCTCCTATGCGCTCTGTCGTGAGGGAGGTGAGCGGGAGTATTTACAACACTCAGCCAACTCAGGGCCAGCCCGTTGCATAGGCACCATAGGCAAATGCTAAGGGCGCTGTATATTCAGGGGAGCGCCAGAAATTAGTGCAGTTCAGTTGGTTTTGTTTTCTATATTCCTGACACACATTCAGTTATAGACGGCAATAACTCAAAAACCACTTACCCTAAAAAGATCTAAAGTGTGTTTCCTACAAATACACAAAGCTGGTTATGTTTCACAGTTGTCCTTCTTTTTTTTCTCCGCTCGACATTACGACCACTGCTCCGTTTAAGCCCTCGCAATATGTGTTTAGCCGGGAGAGCTCGCGCTGAGAGAAGCTCTCAGTAAGGGACCGTCGGAAAAGTGCTTCTTTTTTTCGTTTTTCTGCTCCGCTCAGCGCAAGGAGCCCTGTTGTGAGGGCTTAAGTGTGTGTGTGCGTGTGTTTGTTTGGTGCTGTTTATGTTTGTGTATGTGTTTGAATGAGAGACAGTGTGGTGCTGTGTGTCTGTGTGTTTATACAGACAGCTTGTTATAGACTATAGGCAGCCCTAGTATGAAGTGAAATCGAAAGTTGTTGTTTCTTATGCCCACTATACGCGTATTACATCCTGTAGTTTGTCTCATGACAATTTAACACGGTAAATAAAGATGTTACACTTTCAAATAAGGATTTACCCTATTCCAGGTTCCATGTAAGAAGGGGGATACATCGGCGTCGGACTGAAATACAAAGAGCATTATATAAATATGTGACTTTTATTGTACAAATCTACAAGTTTACACCGGACAGATGTTAACTAGATAAAGTATTAACACTTCTTAACTTAAATCACTACAGAAAACTAGTCTTCAGCATTTCAAACCACAATTAATCCCACACTTACCCCACATCTCTATCCAGCATTGCGCCTGGGTGAAATGGAGGGAAGGCACTACCGTTGGGAGGCTCCTTTGGGGAGTACAGCTTGAATGACTTGGACGAACAGCCTATAATAGGAAACACAGAGAGACAATGAGAGGGAGTTCATTCAGACATAATAGACTGCACATTTATATTCAGAGTCCATTTACAGTATGTACAGACAGGCCTGCAAGCACATCCAGCAGCATTCTAATGCATTTAGTAGAGCTAAGCAAGGCAAGCAAGACATTTATGACACAAATCCTGTAGAGCATTCATATTATTATAGTAATACAAGAAAGCACAGAGTTATTCTTGTTTACTGTCTTGGCCTGCAGTTAGTTGAAATACCCAATTAGAGAAATATTTATTGATTTTGTGATCAAAGTTCATTTTAAATGGATAGTTCTCACAAAAATACTTATTTGCTGTTAAATTACTCAAGCTCATGTCATCCATTATGAAGTTAAACTTTTTCAAACATTACAACACTAGTTTTTCTGTCATTGGTGATTCATAAAATATGTCAATAATGGCTACCAGCACTTTGAAAGTATACATCTTTTTATATATAGGTCTTTTTCGTATCCAAAATAAGCACAGCATAGTTTTGATAAGCAATACATCACACACGCTTTCTGTAGTAAACAAACACTGTCACATGAGTTTGCATCAGGGCATAGGTCATCTTGAATCAGGAAATTGTTCATACTGGAAACTAGAGTAGGGTAATTTGCTGCGTATTTGTTTTAAACATAGTAATGTTGAACAGAATGCTCAGTATCTTACAAAAACTGATTGTTTCACTTCAGAAGACCTATCTATATACTAAAGTAAAACAAATCAAGTTCGCAAAAAAGAAAAAAAAATCAAGTTTAAACCATCTCAAACAAACAAAAACCCTTTTTGTGGATTAAGAGTTTAAGATTATTTATTCAAATCAGCCATTTCTATCACTCGTTTCTCATGCCGTACTTCAAATGTTCATTAACACAGTGTGATTGAAACTAGGGCTGCACGATATTGGAAAAATTGGACATTACAATATTTTATTTTTTTGCAATATACCGCATCTAAACAATTTAGCATTATTTGGAAAGGATTTATAGTCATACTTTATTTTAAGGTTCAACTCTCACTATTAGCAAACCATTACATATAAATATTTTGCTTCAATAAACTCCTAATTTGCTCCTTAACAGATATTAAGGTAGTTTACAAATTGGGTTAGGGATGTAAAATAAGATCATGCCGATTATTTAGTTTATAAGTACTAAAAGCAGCCAATATCTCAATAACATGCAATAATGAAAATTGGTCCCTAAAGTGTTATAAAACGTGTTAGTTTTGATTGAGATGATTCTATAGGGCAGTGAATCATTCATAAAATGTAATAAACAAACTACAAGCATAGATTAATGTATTTAATAATTGGATGTAAATATAAAAAATTACATGCATCTTGCATATCTAAGCGATGTAAATATTGCAGATGTGTACATTGCAATATCGATGCTGAAACGATATATTGTGCAACCCTAATGGAAACCCAGAAAGTGTATAATTAGGAGCCAGATGTAATACTTTTGCTTTGCTTGTTTGTTTGTTTATTCTCTCAGAATGCTGGTAGACATGTAGAAAGCATCAAGAACCATGATTTCAACAACTGGTGTAAAAAAATTTTAAAAAGTCACCTACATCTTGGATGGCCCGTGGGCAAATTGAGCACATTTTATTTTAATTAAGGGTGAACAATTACATTTTAATAATTTAGTAAAATAAAATGATTAAAATTTCTGAAGACTTCCATAAGGATTCCCCCTTACATCCTGGAAACTACAAACAGCATGTGATCACATGGCATGATTTCCCTGTAGCACAGGCACAGCCCATCCCCCATCCTGCAGGAAGGATTTAGTTATCTTCTCTAGTTAGTCCAGCTGTATAAATCATACTAAAACAATGCTAAAAGCAGAAAATCAAATACAACCTAAACAAGCACTTATGTGCACGGTGCATTAAATTATTAAATGCAACATTTACAGTGTGCTTCGTTCTTCTAGCACATACTAGAATATATAAAGAATTAAATTAAACTTGATTGTAAGAACTAGGTCATCATAAGCTTTTTGACATTTATACCACTTTGATTTTGCAGGTCAGATAAAAAAATATTTAATAAACGTCTTTTTACAAAAAGCACCTTAAATATTCTGAACTGAGCGTAACAACAAACCATTGCAAGCCTGAAAAACACAATTTTGCATGAACCCAATATAGCACATAAGCATAACAGTCAAACAGAACAAGATAAAACGGGGCACAAGATCCCACACATAAATCATACACCATCTAATCGGTGTTATGGCTCTGTGAGATTTAGTAATCAGCCTAAACTAAACAAACTCATGCATCATTTTATTACAGCTATTCTGTTAATATTGTTGGCTTGTGGGGATTATTGATCAGCACAATTTATATACATTTACTTTCAGCTCTTTTTAGACAAATTATAATATATAGACATATTTAGCAATGGAATAAATTCAGGAATTCTCTTGATTTAACCCCTGCTTAATCTAATACTTCATTTACTAGAATTACAAACTAGCATTTTACACACAGTATGGACTAGTACATTTGCTCATAAACAAAGCATTTAAAATCTCCTACTATCGTACAAGATTAAACCCAGCATTTAACAAACAGTCACACGGATTAACAGTAGACACTTCATCCTAATCTCTTCCTCTGTTGTAGATATTTATGCTAAGCTACCATTAAAGGTGCAGATACAATAACTAATGCACTTTCTATCAATCGCACTCTCTCACAAGAATTGGCTCTTAATTTAAAGTATGTACCGCTGGTGTATTTCATCAGCTTACTCCAAGTGAATGTGGATATTTGTCCACTCCACTATAACGACAAACTTGATAGCCTAACGTTAGCTTAGCCAGGCCTGGAACAGAGGCGAGGCCGCGCACAGGTTCGCAGATTATCCGAAACGCGTAAACATCATCACCATGGCGACCTTATTAAACCCATTTATTTACACGCTTTATTTATCGCTATTAAACTTAACCTTGCAGTGAATTCACTTTGCGCTGCAGCTCACGCGCACCTGCAGGAATCCAAGCAGGAGTTCGACGCGCTCTCTCCCCCGGTGCTCCCTCAGTATTATCCCGTCTGTCGGCCGCTGTTCTTAAAGCGAGGTAAACTGAAACATCACCCCGTTCAAACCATCGTGCTGTGCGGAAAGCAGGTACAAAATGCAATCGAGTTGTAGACTGTGCTATACAGAAGCCGGACTCGCGGGGGTAACGAGGAAAAGTGCCCCTTCGAGTCTTTGTTCTTGCTCATGAACAATGGTACAGGCCCTTCTTTCTCTCCGTCAACCCCCCTCAACACTCCCAGCTCTGGTGGAGCATCAACCCCTTGCTTTCCCCTCCAATCAAAGGCTCCCCTCCCCCAGACACACCGCATTACTGCTGCTCCTCCTCCCGCATACACACCACACACGGAGGACACACTCCACAATATACACATAGAGTTGGCAAACAGTATAGTTGACCACCAGAGTCAAACTTTTAGTAAGTAGTAGCTGTAACAGCACGTGATTTGACAGAGCACAGAGAGATGTTTACACCAACTACACATTTATATGACACTGCCCACAGTGAAAGGAAAAAGATAGCAAAACATCAGGATTTGTATTTGTGTACAAATTAAGTATTTAATTATATACAGGCCCATAGCCAGCCTGGTGAAAAGGGTGGTTCTTTTTTCTCAAAAGGTGGACCTATTTGCAGTTATACACCTTAGTTTCTATTTAACTGTAAGATTTAAATACTGCATTTTAGTGATTTTTTTTTTTTTTTTGCTGGATTAGTCAGATGTCATCTTAACCACACTTTTTGATTTACTAAAAAGGAAAAAATAGCAATCTGTTAAAGTTTTAAAGTAAAAAAAAAACTGTAGCCCACTATCATTTATAGGACAAAAAACAAACTGGCCAGCACATGGAACTGTCCTCAGTCACAATTTGGCCATTTCAATAAAACATAATAATTAAAACATAATAATAATAATAATAATAATAATAATAATAATAATAATAATAATAAAAACATAATAATAATAATAATAATAATACATTTTTTCAGAATTTTTCTAGTCTCTTTGGTTAAAAAAAAAAAGTACATTTGAAAATTTCTGGATATCAACAATAGCCAAAATATATTCAAATGAATATAATATGGGCCTCTTCTGGTGCTTCACGCCTTTTTATTGCTCATTTTTATTTCAGAAATAAGGTCCAAGATTTAGAATAAAGTTACCTAAAATATGTTTTCTCTGTTTAAAAACAATACAGTAGTGAAAGAAGACTTCTCTTACACGAGATTATAGTCCCATCGAAGCAACAGCCGACAGAAGAATCTATTTGGTCTTAAAACCTTTTTCGATGGATTATTTTCTTACTATTATTACTTATGATGGCATAGCAGACAAAACAGGACAAATGAGCTCATGTATGGGACATATTCTGGACCTTTGTTAGTAAGGGGTGGGTCTTCCAAACCCCCCTACAGGCCTGAAAAGTTAGAACACGTTTTATGCTTATAGTAAACATGTTTTAATAGAATTTTGGCGGTAAAAGCGCACCTACAGGTGTTTCAGGCGCAGGGCAGATTTTCTCCAGGTCATAACTTATTTTGTATATATTGATTTTGTCTAAAAAAATGATTAGACCTGTCCAGTTTCATCTGGAATGCATCCTAAATCACCTTCTGAAGTGGTTTGAGCGATATCTCATCAGAATAAAACAAATGAAGTGAGCAAACAACCTCATAAACACAGACGTGATGGAAATACATATTGAATATAAATATATTATATTAATTATATAATAAATATATTATATGATATTAAATTACATAAAGTAGTTAAAAGGACAAATGCTGGACCTTTTGGCCGTGTGAGGGTGCCCGCCACAACACCCCCCCCACCCCCACCCCTCGGCTATTGGCATGAATAGAAATATATCTTATATTATATTTACATTTTACAGTTTGTAATTAATTTTATTTATTATTTTGCTATCTACCTACCATTTAAATAGAGAAATTTGTTCTGTTTTAATACTCTGCAATAATCTGGCACTGAAAAAAAAAAAAAAATTGTATTCAGTCTATAGCAGAGATGCCCAAAGTAGACCTTGGCCCCGAATGCCAAAGTTGGGCCAATTAAATTTTTGATTTGGCCAACCATCCCATCTGAGAAGAGAGTGAGAATGATGAAGAGGCGAACCCTTTAAAGAAGATCGCCATATCTAATTTTGACCTAACTTTCTTTTTGTTGATTTGTTTTATTGCTGAGCTACAAAAAAGCCAACTGGAATTAAATGTTTCAATTAAATGTTGTAAATGAATCAGATTTTTAAAAATGTAAATAATGCAGAAGACATCGGTGAGCAAATCAAGGCAAAAACTCATGAAACTCCATTCAGTTATATGAGAATTTTTTGTTTTTATTGTAGTAAGTTCATTATTAAATGTAAAAAAAAATGCTGTGTAAGTTAATATAAAGCCATGTTTTCTAATTATTTTTTAAATATTATTAAATATATTTAGAAAATTAGCCATGGCAGCTATATTTACTTTTGGCCCACTAGCCTCAGTCAAGTTTGGTTTTTGGCCCTTTATAAGAAAAAGTTTGGGCACCCCTGGTCTAGTCATTGAATCAAGTCAAGAAATGAGAATCAAATTAAATTAAGTATTGAATCTAAATGCAAGAAAATCTGAATCTGATCAAATTTGATACCCAGACCTATTTTAAAATATGTATAATGTTTGTGTTTTTATATGTATTTATTTTTTCAGTGTCCCATTGAAATTAGTTATAACTAGAATTTTGGAAGTTTCAGCCATGTGCTGTGTATGTATATGCCACATTCGACCAAACCAGACACAACTGTCAAATGTCGTCACTGTCAATGCCAAACAATGCTTTACACTCAGAATTAATGTTTTTGTAGATCCAATTACATTGATGCTTAAATAGGAACATTTGAGTTAGTCCACTTGCAACTATTACCAAAGGTATAAATGCATTTGATAGGACAAATCAGAATGAATATTCATAGTCAAATGCATTCAAATATAGCTGGAAAAAACAGGCACAAAAAAACACACACATCTCACAACCTGCTTACCAAACATCTAAAGGTCATGGGACATGAAGCTGAAGCATTATAGTCAGATTTATACTTCGCCATCTGAAAACTGTCAATTAGATTTGAAAGTGAAAATATTCTCTTGCTAATTCTGATTCTAACACAAATTGACATATACATAAACTGATATTAGCATAATTTTGCAGCAGTCAGAGTAGAACTGAAAGCTGCTGCTCTCAGTATTTTTTTGTCTTCTTTGTGTTCACAAACTGCACAAGTTTATTTCAAAATATTACACAGCAAAATCAGAAAAAATGCCATTAAGAATAGTAATATGATTTATATACATTTATAAGATGTATTTTTAAATTAATGAGAACTACTGTATATGCTTTATTTTAAATACACTGCATGGTAAGTAAATAAGGAATTTCTTAAATTTGATCAAACTTGTTGCAAAGGGATGTTGGATCTGTGCGATATGAAAAGTCTCAGTCCTGCTTATGGAGATCTGGTTCCAGATCCAATCAATAAATGAAAATTACAGGCAGGTGTTCATGCAGTTATGGAAATTAATTCTGTAGCAAGCACATTAATCACCTTAAAGAAGAAAACTTCACTCTCCTGTGTTCACGGGCAATAAATTCGGTCATGCTAAACTTTTGCCTTGTGACATCAATACTTCATTTTCATAGAGAAAGTCATTGTTTTTCCTTACAAGGATTGTAACAAGAATAACACAAATTGTGTCAAATAAACTTCAATATCAATGTTTTCTTATTAATTAAGTGGGATGGGAATCCCCAAATTGAAAGATTGCCTTTACTACAAGTAAATGCTATTTACTTATATATAAATATACTTACTTCACTTACATGTATGTGTGTGTGTGTATGTGTATATATATATATATATATATATATATATATATATATATATATATATATATATATATATATATATATATTTATATACACACACACACACACACACACACACACACACACATACACACACACACATACTTCTAAGTGAAGTAAGTATATTTTACTTAAGTATATTTTATCTCAATGGACAGTGATTTTACTTAGGTTTACTTAAGTCAAACAATCGGTATCTGTAAATATGGCATAGATAGCTCTGGGGCCAGGAGGTTTTTAAAAGATAACAGTATCCTAAATTATAATTTTTATGTGTTTTTTTAGGTAAATGAAGATGTAGGTTATTCATATATTGTTAAATGCAGAGCTACTCTATTAAAAAGTTCTGAAAAAGTAACGTAATAACATAAAAGTAACTAAGTAACGCATTTTTGGAAGTTACTAAATGTTGTATTGCATTACTTAAAAAAAATAAAAATACAATTTACACCAATCTAACTAATAAATCAAGTTAACTTAAATGCTCAAAAAGTAAAACTGATCCCATCTCATCTTTGGGTTCATTGTCTTTTTTTAATTTCTGCTTTAAAAACAAAAACAATGCAAACATTATAAAATTAGTAATGTTTAAATGGCTATAGTATTATCATTTCATAACATTTCCATATACACATAATCAACAACATGTTGGTTAAACGAGGTCTCTGTTATCTTGGTCTCTTTTGTTAAGTTGCTGCCTTCTATTGGTGAAAAGATAAGATTGCTAAATAATATGTAAAAACACAGTTTTCATTTATTTTACAAAACCCAAAAATCTTTTACTCACACTCAAGTGGTTGTAATTTTTGAATTACACACCTTTAAGTATTTCTTTCTTTTGTTGAACTCAAAACAAGATATTTTAAAGAATGTTGGGAAAAATTGACATGACATCCATTGAAAGAAAAAAATACCATGAAGATCTGTGTCTGTTTTCCCCAACATCTCCAACATCTTTCTTTCTTTCAACAGAGGAAAGAAACAAGTTTGAAACAAGTGGAGGATTAGTAAATAATAAAGTAATTTTCATTTAACTAGCTATCTTTTAACTATCTTTTAAATATAAAACATTTGTGGTTTTTATAGTTAGGGTTTATACTGTTTTCATAGGCAGCGATAATAAAACGCACAAAATCAAGTGACCTAAAGAATGTACTATTGATTATAGGTCAAACAAGCGCATAATTAATTCATCATAATTTGCTGTGGGTCACATGAAGGCACGTGTGACGGTCATGCCCATAAACTCCTTCAAAAACTGAACAACATCGCCCTCTGGTGTTATGAACGTGCATAACCCCCAAATCTGAGAATTATTAGTCCCTGGATTATGCCTACACGACCTTATTTCTTCTCGTACGAGCGGGCACAGCCAATGTAATCTTTTTGGCCCGGTCTCATTCACTTCCATGGATTTTTAGACGTTAAAAACGACTCGTTATGCTGCTTGATGTTGCAAACTTATATTTTCCTATTAAATTATTCTAGTTTGTACACTATCTGACAAAAGTCTTGTCGCCTATCCAAGTGTTACAAAAACAACAAATAATAACTTGACTTCTAGTTGATCATTTGGTATCAGAAGTGGCTTATAAAGGCAAAGGCCTCTAGTTTACGCTTATTTTAACAAAATAAAATATGATCATGTCTTGATTTTTAATTATTTAATTAATACAGTAAGGTCTGACTTTGCTTAGACAAAAGTCTTGTCACTTACCAGAAATAATGTTCAGTATAGAATATAAAGTCATGGTGCGGTGGAAAAATAATTAATATTGTGTATGACTCGACTCCTATGAGCGTGGAGGACTGCATCCATATATCTCTGCAATGAGTATAACTTATTTATAAAGTAATCTGGAATGGCAAAGAAAGTGTTCTTGCAGAACTCCCAGAGTTCATCAAGATTCTTTGAATTCATCTTTAATGCATCCTCCTGCCTCTTACCCCAGACATGCTCAATAATGTTCGTTCTGGTGACAGGGCTGTCCAATCCTGGAGCACCTTGACCTTCTTTGCTTTCAGGAACTTTGATCTGGAGGCTGAAGTATGAGAAGGAGCGCTATCCTGCTGAAGAATTTGCCCTCTCCTGTGGTTTGCAGTATAATGGGCAGCACAAATGTCTTGATAGCTCAGGCTGTTGAAGTTGCCATCCACTGCACATCTCTTACATAACCACTTCACATACCCCATACTGAATGTAACCCCAAACCATGACTTTTCCTCCACCAAACTGATTTCTGTGAGAATCTTGGGTCCATGCGGGTTCCAATAGGTCTAATATTTGTGATGATTGGGATGCAGTTCAACAGATGATTCATCTGAAAAATCTACCTTCTGCCACTTTTCCAATTGATCAGCTAGAAGTCGAGTTATTATTTGCTGCTCTTACAACTGGAATCAATCACAAGACTTAGGTAGTGTATAGTCATGAACACTTTTTTAGAGCAAGTATTTTGACCACTTTCTGACATTTATTATTCCTAGTTTATTTTTTTCTCCCATAGGCAACTGAATCAGCCCACTTCCACATCACAGAATAAGGTCAACAGTAGGCTGCCAGAATTCAGAGGGCCAGTGACCTACAGAGTTTAGCTCCAACTTGCTACAACAACCCTGATAGGAATTTTCTATACCTAGTAAGAGCTTGAATGGCTGATTCAAGTGTGTCTAACTGGGGTTGAAGCGCGAGGGGTATGGATGCAGACCTGGTGCAGTGCAATCTGAGCTGCATCTGCCTTTTTAATGGGCTCACCTAACCCCACCCCAAGCCCTACCCCACAATGACGTCACTCGCTCCATTTGAGTGCATTGTGTCTGATATTGCATGATTGATGCAATCACAGCTTGCATCATAAAGGCTGCATCCAGATACTGTTGGTTGAAGCTAAAATCTGTAGGACACTGACCCTCCAGGACTGAATTTAGGCAACCCTATAGTCTTTGACTTACAGCATAAATCTAAAAGCTATAGCCAACTTCACAAAAGCCCATGAATGTGTTAAAGGAAATAATGAGAATTATTTAACTTCCCACATCAAATCAAAATGACAGCTCACAACGTGGGTATATTTAAAAATATCAGAAGATTTATGGATCTAATAAGCTGAACACATCCAAAAAAAGGATTATAACTAAGCTTCCACTGGGGGCCTCTTGCAGAATTCATTTATGGGTCGTTTATGAACGTCCTTCATCCGCAGCAGTGAAGCGCTTCCCATATCAACTCCTCTGGTTTGAATGAAGCATTGCCTCTATGGGGAAAAAAACTCCATCCTCCACTGCCATGCCTGACAAAATCTCTCTCTCTCTCTCTCTCTCTCTCTCTCTCTCTCTCTCTCTCTCTCTCTCTCTCTCTCTCTCCCCGATGAGGCCTCCGCTTCCCTCACTGTGCTCCAGGGGCTCTTTGTTATGCCAGTGCCTCGTCTTTCCCAAACACAGGCACAGGAGGAGCTGTTCACCCAGGAGCTCACAGCTACACGGCTGGCGGAGCGCGATAATGCTCTGGCGACAGACCACATATGTGAGGGCCATACTAACTACTGTTGACGACTGACTGCAGTACAAATCATATCTAATGTCTGGCCTCCACTGAGGAATGTGCAGGAAAGCAATCTCATACACACAAAAGATATAGTCAATCCTACTCTTTTTTTTTTCATGAAATCTGTGGGATCAAATGCATAGATCGAGATTAGGTTGCTATATTATGGCATGCATTGATAATTTGCCACAGTGCTGGAAGACGTGTGAATTCCATTAGGATTTTAATAGAATCTTATTTTAGTGTGTGTTTTTAAATAGAGTTGTCAGTATTGTTAAAAATGGTTTTATTGTCATATTTTACTATATATTATTATTATTGTGAAATGTTTCTTTAAAAAATATGTAGGCTACTACCTTTTTGAGGAAAACCTTTGTTTTATTCAAAGAAACAGTTTGCCCAAAAACTAAGGGAGACAATTATTGATTGTTTTTTTTTTTATGAAATGAAAGTTGTTGTTTTTTTAAGAAATAAAAAAGAAACCTGTATATTGCAATTTAAAAAATCATACAATATTTAATTAAAGGTGTGTTTCTTAAGAATTTGTCAATACAAAAAGGCTTTGTTTTTTTAATTTACATACAAATTTATAGTGAAAGCTGTAATACTGTGGAAAATATTGCTGAAATTTTAAAATGTAATATATTTCTTTTATTCCAAGATTTTGAGAACCACCCCTAGTGTTTGATCTATCAGAAATCATTCTAACATGCTGATTGAATGCAAGCATTCTTTTTATTGCAGTATTGTTTTTAAAAAAATGCTATACATAACAGACAAAAGTCTTGTCGCCTATCCAAGTTTTAGAAACAACAAATAATAACTTGACTTCTAGTTGATCATTTGGTATCAGAAGTGGCTTATATGAAAGTCAAATGCCTCTAGATACTGCTTATTTTATCAAAATAAAATTAGATCATTCCTTGATTTTTAATGATTTTAATTAGGACAGTAAGTTCTGACTTTGCTTAGACAAAAGTCTTGTCATTTAAGAGAAGTACACTACAATATAAAATATAAAGTCATGGTGCGGTGCAAAAAGAATATTTTATGACTCCCATGAGCTTGGATGACTGCATACATCTCTGCAATGACTCAAATAACTTATTAATAACTTATTAATAATAGTTCTCGCAGGACTCTCAGAGTTTATTAAGATTCTTTAGATTCATTTTCAATGCCTCCTCCTGCATCTTACCTCAGACATGCTCAATAATGTTCATGTCTGGTGACTGGACAGGCCAATCCTGCAGCACCTTGACCTTCTTTGCTTTTAGAAACTTTGATGTGGAGGCTGAAGTATGAGAATAAGCGCTATCCTGCTAAAGTATTTGCTATCTCTTGTGATTTGTACTGTAATGGGCAAGATAAATGTCTTGATACCTCAGGCTGCTGATGTTGCCATCCACTCTGCAGATCTTTCACATGCCCCATACTGAATGTAACCCCAAACTATGATTTTCCTTCACCAAACTTGACTGATTTCCATAAACATCTTGGGTCCATGCGAGTTCCAATGGGTCTTCTGCAGTATTTGTAATGATTGGGTTGCAGTTCAACAGATGATTAATCCTTTGCCACTTTTCCAAATGATCAACTAAAAGTCAAGTTATTGTTTGTTGTTCTTATAATTGGGATTGATGACAAGACTTTTGTCAGGTAGTGTACTTTTTTTTTTTTTTTTTGCTGAAACCACTTTTTTATTATCTGATGAATATAAATTCAAACAGAACGAGAGGGTGCTCGCTGCAGAGCCATTTGAGCAGAGCTGAGCTCCAGCGAGGGGGAGCATGAGCTCTCGCTCTGCCTCCTGTAAGCGGTTTTAATGCGTACACCAACCCCACCCCTAACCCTACCCCCAGTGACATCACTCATAGAAGAAGTGCAAAAAAGGTGGAGCTCAAGCTTAAGCTCCCCTCAAGCTTGAACAGAACACCATAAAAATATTTTTTTAAAGAAATATTTTTGTAAAATTACAAATAATGCATGCTTGTCGAGTTTTGGCCCTGGACTAACCACTCATAAGGATACATCTTTGGAAACTGGGATTTATACTACATCAGAAAGTTTAATACGTTAAAGCTAATAAGCTTTTGTAGATGCAAGCTTTGTTATGATATGGTATCTGGCTGAGATTCAACTATTTGAAAAACTGGAATCCAAAGGTTTTAAAAAATAAAAATACTTAGAAAATCACCTTTAAATTTGTGCAGAAAGTTTTTATAAATATAGATTTTTAAAAATACACATGTAAATTGACATATTTACAGTGAAAAATATTTTATGAAACATTATATTTTACTATTATTCTAATGATTGTTATGGCATACAAGAAAAGTAGATTATTTTGGCTCAAACAATGTATTTTTGGCTATTGTTAAATTTTAAAGACTGGTTTTGTAATAATAATAACAATAATACTAATAATAATAATAATAATAATAATAATAATAATAATAATAATAACTCACTGGCCTCAAATATAACTCCCCTATACTAAAGTAATGCACACACTTCAAAAGCCTGCAGATGATGATGCTCAGACAACCCAGCAGTGATCAAACTCTTTAGCCTTTCTAAAGCTCATGCTCTACAGGTGATTTCTTGCTTTTCATCCCAAACCTCTCATTACCACCAAAAAGTCTTACACGCATTTGATTGCCAGAGACGTATGCAAAGCTAAGTGAACCCACTGGTGGATTAAATTGACTGGCTTTTTTGTTGCAAGCATCTCTTTAAGCTGTTAAATCGCTTGGAAACGCGCGTTGTGCTGTTGTGAGAGAAAATAAGATGAGGCTCTGAAATACCTACACTTAAGGCAAGAGACTGCAGGTGAATAAGGTAAAAAGTGATGAATAACAATGGCCATAATTACCCAGTTAAATTATTAAATTAAGAATTGCAAACCTTTTGATTGACAAGTTTTGTAAAATGTTTTTAAATAGGCAAATGAGGCATTATTTTACTTAATTTTAGATGTACTATTTACGCATATTTCTAGCAGAAGAATCTAAGCATGAAGTACTATTTTAACTATTTTTCCACTCCATAATTCAGAAAGTACAGCAAAAGGTCATAAGTTTATTTATTTATTTAATAAATTGATTTATAGCATAAAAATGTGAAAATAAATAGGAAACTGAAAAGAAAAACTATGAAACTTTTATTTTTAAGACTGTAAGTGCTGCTTAAAGGGAGATTTCTAGCTCAGTAGAGGAGAAAAAATATAGAATTGTAAAAAAAAATCAACATTTTATTAAATATTTTGCATTTGAAAAATATTTAATAATTTAATTTTTAGGATTCCTTGATGAATAATGTTCAAACAGAAAGACATTTATCTCAAATAGAAATCTTTTGTAAAATTTGTGTCCTTACAATAAATTTTCATCAATTTAATGCATCCTTGCTCAGTTTAAATATAATTTTTATGTATCTTACAGATGTACTGAGGCGATGCAGTAGCGCAGTAGGTAGAGCTGTTGCCTCACAGCAAGAAGGTTGCTGGTTTGAGCCTCGGCTGGGTCAGTTGGCGTTTCTGTGTGGAGTTTGCATGTTCTCCCTGTGTTCGTGTGGGTTTCCAGTTCCCCCCACAGTCCAAAGACATGCGGTACAGATGAATTGGATAGGCTAAATAGTCCATAGTGTATGAGTATGAATGAGTTTGTATGGATGTTTCCCAGAGTCGGGTTGCAGCTGGAAGGGCATCCACTGCGTTAAACATGTGCTGGATAAGTTGGTGGTTCATTCCGCTGTGGCGACCCCAGATTAATAAAGGGACTAAGCCGAAAAGAAAATGGATGAATGAATGTATTTTACTGTCCAAAAATTTGACTCCCATTTACTAATAATGCACACAGCCTGCAGATGATGATGCTTTAATAACCCAAAATACAAGTATAAATAAAACTGTAAGATGAACATTTATGTGCAGGAGAAAACACTTTACAATAAGGTTCTATTAGTTATTGTTAGTTAATGCAATTAATAACATGAACAAACAATAAACAATACATTTATTTCATTATTTATTCATGTAAGTTAACATTAGTTAATGAAAATTCAGCTGTTTATTGTTAGTTCATGTTCATCGTTCAACTCACGGTTCATTAATGTTAACGGTTATGATGCAATAATAAATGTTGAACAATGATTAATAAATCCCAGACAGCAAATTCATGTGGCTCAAATCTGACCCACTGACCCCCACAATCTGACCCACCATGTAAACACTTACATAAGGCCTAAATACCACATGGAATGGTGGCACTTAGGCAGTACGCTCCTGTTTGCGAGATCTGGGCCATAATTAGGCCATAGGAATGCCACATATCAGCCAGAATTCAACTCACAATGAATCAGAACTGATTCTATTCCAGGCCACAGTTTGCTTTTATCTTGGCCCAGATCTGGCCCACACCAGACACTTACATCCAACCCACATAGCCAGAGTTTACTGTACCGAATATTTGTCAAAAGTGGCCCACATATGTTTTATAACAACTGGGCCACATTTGCACCGATACATGTGAGCCACTTTGGGTTTAGACCCAGATTAAATGACTATGCCACATTTTTGTCAACCATGGCCCACATTTGTCCTTTGTCATTTGGGCCAAATTTACCATTTTCCTCAAGGGCCACATTAGGTTCACATTCAGATTACATTTTGCCCTAAATGCCAAATCCTTGCCTTAAATGGCCCATTTATGAATTGGAATCTTTAGCCCCTTTTGCAATTGTACAGGTGGGCCACTTCAGGCTCACACTCATTTTGTCTGGGCAGAAAGAAGACAACAAGTGCTAAATAACTGCTATAGGTGGCCCATATTTGTGTGCTATCTGGGAATGCTGTCTAAGTATTGTTCATAATTAGTTCATGTTAGTAAATACATTACCCCTATAACATGAAACCTTATAATGTGTGGCCAAATATATTTATTATATAGAAATCTACAGATGCAATTAGATACATTTTGACACTGAATGAAAATACTTTATGAAAAGCCAATAGCCAAAATCTCCAATATGACAGGTGCATGTAAAAACAGTGCTTGGCCTGTAGTATCTGGCTTTAACAAGTAAACAGTGAATATTCTCCCTGCTGCACTGCAGTGGTGGCCTATACAGTTAAATATGTGGGCAAAGCAGTTAACCTCAGGTCGCTCAACAGGGACTGGACCAGCAATAAATACACTGAAAGTCACTTTGGATATGAATGTATCTGATAAATGACTAATAAGTAACTGCGGTGTTTGTTGACTTTGTTGGCAAACACTCTATGCCGTCAGACATCAGTGTCAGACCTCAAAAAGCAGCGGGAGAAATACTTGATGAGAATGCAGAGAAAAATCAATGAGCAGTAAAACACACTGAGGAAAACACAATCGCTGTCATTGGGAATAAATCAGCTCTGGCACTTTTGCTGTTCACTATATAATACAAACATGCTCCAGGTAAAGAGAGAGTGTATTCAGAGTGTGTTTTCCCCACTGGTTCGGGTCGCTGGAATTTATTGAGGTCTAGAAGCCACTGAGTTGGAAAACAGCTCATCCTCCACTCTCGACAAGATACAGTCGCCATTGCTTTCTGCCTGTATTATGGTGTCCTAAAACCTACTCTTTCTTACATTGATAATAGTTATTTATGTGGACTCCAATTAAACACCCCTAGCAGTGCTTTACCTGTATCATAATTAAAATTCTAAGTCCATGATGAAAAGGAGGTTTGAAGCATTTAAACAATATGGCCAAAAAATAATAGTGAAAATAAAAAATGTTGACGTTGATATATAGAAAATCCACTATAATCCTGTTTGATTTGCTGAATATGTCCCATAAATTGAAATGTGGCTTTTTATCCTTTGCCTGTTCATCTCTGATTTGACTTTGATAGCCCAAAGCACTTTTAAAAATAAAGACAACTAGACTTCACTGGACTTAAAATGTAATTCAACCAAAATTCTGTCAGGCATATTTAAAAAATAATTATTTGATGACATGCATTAAATGACTTTATTTAAAGATCCAAACACAGCCTCAGAATACTAACTGTACCTTTAACAACTAAAATGTTTTAGTAATGAATAATTATTTATATAAATATGAAACATTTAAAGTAGGCTATGTTAAATATTTCATGCTTTTTCCTGCATTTTATGTGTTTCTATGGCTAGATCTTATTGCATCTTCAAAACACCAGTAGGAGGCGACAAAGAACCGTCTGCATAAATGACTCGTTTTAACACACGTCAAATGAATCTTCAAAACAAAATAGAACACAAAAGCAAATTATTAAAAGCCTTTTCGTTTTTCATTCCTACCATTTGTGTCCGACGGGTAAAGAATAAAGACCATCAATCCCTTAAAGGGACTTTGGTAATAATTGTATGGTTGCTTACTTTTCCGACTTCAGAAAAAGATTCATTCACTCATTCATTTTGGAACAACGTCACTACCGCTATTTGTTGTTAGCTTCGATTGGAAATAATTTCGAAGGAGGGACAAACAAAAGACCCAAGAAGCTGGTAATATTGTGTCTAAAATGTCCCTAAAAGCTCACTTAATATTTTTCTCTTTATATTTGATTAGCATCCTTTAAAATAGCACCACATTTCAGTATGTGATTTTGCGATTTATGCGATTGTGACTATAGGCCTAACGTACGTACGAAAAACATTCACATTTCACAAACGTTACCACGACTCTTGTTATATTGTGTAAGAAAATATATTAATATTATTTGTAAACTGTATTAAAGTAGATTTTCACAGATAGACAGCAGTACAAAAGTACAAAATATTTACGATAATAATGACAAGAAAAACAAAAAAAACTATTTTAACAGTCAGAATGCACATAATTAAAAGTAATGGTCTCTGTTGATCTCTGTTGATATACACACAGACTTTTAATTTCATCCAGCAGCCAGCCTCAGCGCTTCCGGTAAACAGTCTTTCCATTATAAAAGTGCCACGTTTAATGTCTAATTTCTTTGAAAATCAGTGATCGTCACTGTCTGATAGATATACAATATTAAGTGGGCCTCAGACCGGATAAGAAGCAATGCGTTTAATTCCATTATGCCCCGCCATGTCTTCAAAATATGAATATTTTACCACAGTATTCAATGAAGTTTCTCCACTCGCCTGCTGATCCTGGCTGCGCTAGAGTTTACAAGGTCTTTCATCTCGTTTTATGCTTGAACAACTAAATAAATGCTTATGTCTATTTGACTGAATGTATTGTAATTACATTACACCATCGATGCTGTAAAAGCAACCTTATGAAATTCAAGATAGTCACATTAAGCTTTCACCAGAATTGGCTGAAACACACTAGCTGTTCATATAGCCCATTGGTAATTTGTTGTCTTTTATTGGGTGCATGTTTAGACAACTAGTGCAATATGTTCTAAAACACACCAGAACCAATAAAATGTAGCTACTGTTTTTAAGTTGTATTTATGGTGGATGAAATTAGACCTTTAGTGATGATTTCTGTTACTTGATTCACATAGAAATGAACTTGCCAAAATAATAAATGTGGTTGAAAACAACAGCATATAAATAGTTATATAATATGCTAACCTGCTGACTTTAGACCAAAATTAAATTGTGCATTAAAAGAGTACATCTGTGTATGTGTTAAAAACGATTGCATTTAATATCTTACTTAATATCTTTACTTATTTGTTAAATGTCCTTTCAGAGGTTCTGGACTGGAGATCCACTTTTAGCAACCCTTTGATCTCAGCAAGACCCCGGTGAGAAAACTCCTGGAAAGGTAACAGCCTCTCATCATCAAGCCTCTGCACAATAGCACAAACAGTGAATCACATGCTTAAGTTGAATAGTATAGAGGTACTAAAATAAAAAACTAGTGATGCTTATCCTACCAAGCAAGCATCATTAATAAATCTTCCCTCAGTCCATAAAATCATGTGTCGTTTTTGTTCAGGCAGCGCATTGATTCTTTCAGTGGTGGAGTTGCGCAGCTGGCAAATGCCAGCTCTCATCTAATATTCCCTCACCATCACTGACACGTGACATAACGAGTTCTAACATCCCCGTCTAATGCTGACAAGTTGAGGGGAGCTGATTTCTGCACAGGAAGCCATTTTGTTCTAGCTCTGTGTAATGAGACAGATCCGTGAGAGGGGGGAGATGTTGCGCACACGCACCCGAAACGCACCATGCACAGCCGGGGGACGCTAAATAAGCGCAGCTTCTTTTAACTTGACAGGCACACCTTAAATCTTTTGCTGTTGTGCAACTGGAAACAGGATTGAATTGTGACCAAGGTTGCTATTTTAGCTTTTTCTTAAAGTCATTTCCTTCTAATGAAGCGGCCATGTGACTTTCTGCATGAGGTAACAGGACACATGCTGATATTGAGCGCTCGTGGGTGAGAGGCACAGATTCAGAGCTCAGTATCATGTAAATAGCTTGCGTTTGGTTTGGGTTGTTATCTAGCTTAAACAAAGCTATAAAAGAGGCCATTAAAAGTGTGCAATCCAATATACATCCACAAATCCAGACAGGAAAATCACGGCGGCCCGCTGTACATGCAGCCCACATGAGCACTGGAATGTAAACAAACCAGACTTCAAACGAAACCTGTGTCGAGGGGAGGGACGGGCGCTGTAAGCACAGATTGCACCGTGTTTCTGACAGAGGTGAACATCACGAGCAGGTTTTTACAGTGCTCCTCTGCCTTTTATGAAACGGCATGGAGAGACCCCACAAAAGCAAGAAAGAGCAGTCTCTTGTGCTCCGCTTCAGTCTCTTTCTTCTCTCCGCTCTCTTTCCTGCCTCCCTCCTCAACACAAAAAAAGGAAAGCAATCAGACAGGACACATGGAAATTTCCATGACTACGCTTGTAAAAATGTACCCTTGTGACTTGATTTTAAACAAACGCTATGTGCCAAATTTGAGCTTGTTTATCAGTGGGGCTGCCAGAGAGGCTTTTGTGGCTGAGATAAAATCTTGACTCGAGAGTGTCTGCAGAAACTGCTTGCCTTGTGTTTATGGCACCGAAACAATCCTTGCACCGGTCCAAACTTGCCTCTATGCCATTCACCCTGCTTTTAATCTTTATCACAGTGAGCGGGAGGACAGACATTATGTTCTTTGTAATTGCGATTATCTTTCCATGATGCCACAGATCTCAAGAACATGAAGTTTGGTACTTGAAAACTCCTATAGAGCGAACATATGGACTCTATTAAAAACGTATTTGAGTGATCCAGAGACTGTAACTTGTGAGAGGGAAAGACTGGGTCAGACACAAGGGTGCCTTGTGCCTAGTGGTGTAAATTTGTCTTCTCTATTTAGGGGATGGCGCACACTGGCCTCCACAGCAAAGTCAACATACACTACATCGCTGCTTCCAGCAAGCTTGAACACACTTCTACAAGCTACTCACATTCACTAAAGGTCCAACATAGGTAGCTGTTGGACTTCCCAAAAGGTTAAGAATGAGGGAAATAGCTTTATATCTTCACCGTTTTACTCACAATGCCTTTAAATATACTGTAACTATGTTATTACAAGGGTTTCAAGAAAATTCATGTAATCATTGATCAGATCAAAGTTCAATTGCATGTGCACCAACTTAAGAAGCACAACTTGATTATTAGTCAAGAGATGCTGTCCAAGAGTAACATGTATGATTTGTTTTAGCTCATTTTAAACTGAATAAATCTTTATTTTAATAACAAGCATTTGGATTGCTTGAAGAATGTAAATGTATATGTATTTGCATTAGATATATAAATATATAACTATTAAACATTTGTATGCAAGTATACATAATATAAGTATATAAAAATATATATGTATTAAAATATATATCCATTTATCAATGAATATAGGCAATGTATTTTGGTGCATTTAAACAAAACCGATTTACTAAACAGATATATTTATTAAAATAATATTTTAGTCACCAAACATATTTAGAAATTGAAAGATAATACAATAAAATTCAGGCAAAATATTGCAAACAAAATTACAACCTACAAAATTTCAACTAATTTTTTCAGTTTTTTTTTTTTTTTTTTGCTTTTCTTGATTTTTCCTCTTTTTTTAATTTGTATTTAATATTTTTTTATACCATAAATTTGGGTGTACTAGTTTTTGGACCGTTATCGTAAGTTATTTTATTAGATAAGCTCCAGAATTGGCTTCAGTACTGACTAATCTAATGTATTTGCACAAATATAATATTGTAGAGCCTCCTATTAAAAATATGAATTTAAAAGAGAGATTTGTGAGGGGTGTGCTTATATTTGCTAAGCGCTGTATGTATGTGAATGTAAGAGTGTATGGGTGTTTCCCAGTACTGGGTTGCAGCTGGAAGGGCATCCGCTGTGTAAAACATATGCTGGATAAGTTGGCGGTTCATTCCACTGTGGTGACCTCAGATTAATAAACGGGCTAAGCCATAAAGAAAATGAATGAATGAATGAATGTAAGCAATAACCAAATAAATGTGCATGCATAATAAATATTACAAATAAATATGTATTTCTAAATATAAATAAATGTTTAAATATTTAAAGTAAGTAATAGATAAATGTGTGCCTGTCATTGATTTATATAATCTCTATGCAGTTCGTCTTTTAAAAAATAAATAAGTTGTGACAGATGTTGCAAGATTTCACTGTTCAACAGTCTCAAAGCAAGAACATTTGGCAAAAAAAAAAAGTTCTTTTGGTATTAAAATGCCAACAACATGTGAAAAATATTCACAATGCGGATGCATGAATTTGTGTCGGAAGTTTTTCCATTACTGAAACAATCCTTTATATCATTCCTTGCCATCACCACAAATGGCCACTAATGCCTGAAATTGTTTTCAAAACCTGATTCATGAAAGAAAAAACAACAACAAAGAGAATATGTTTTTCATAACCGTCAGAAACTGCCACAGTGTCCTGCTCAGTCAAAGCCTGTACTTGTATCTCTATGCAAAGCGCTTTAAGATGTGCGCGGAGGCTGACGTCATACGAGAAAGAAAAGCGCTCCACGCAACCATTCGCAGCAGTCAGGAGCCTATTCAAGTCACAGCAATGTTAAGGAAGTCTGGGCTCTGAGACGGTGCACACAGTTCTTGCACAAACACATACATGCCATTACATGCAGGAATAAAACTCACAACTGAAATTGTAAAATAAATGTCCAATGTCCATGATCAAAGCTCAATGCAACATAAAACCCAAGAGAAAGTCTTTCAGGTATAGCCCTCTCTCCCTTTCATTTCCCCCTTCAAAAAAAAAAAGCCCATGCTGTTTCGCAACTCCTGCCTGAAGCTGTTCATGCAGAGAAGGTGAAATTTAAAGCTCTTACCTGGGCAAGCGCAACCTCCAACAGACATCTTCTCACATGTTTGGCACTGCTCTTAATGAAATGGTGTTGTTCAGTCCACGCACTGTTAGCATGGGCTTCTTCTGAGAAATAGAAACAGGCAAAAAGGGGTGGGGAGTCAGCAGGAGGAGGGCACAAAAAAAAATCAAAATGTAGAAACAAGAGCTCTGAGAGAAGCAGGAAGTAGGAATTACACTCTTGCTCGACACTGCACCCAGGTTCATTAATATGCAAATTGCAATACTTGTGGGAGGGAGAAAATATGACTGTGTGTGTGAGAGACACAGGAGAGGATCAGAGAGGGAGGGAGAGCATTGTCAAAGTGACCTGTGAGGCACATTTTAGAGCACATTGGCCATGTGATGCTGTGCTTTTTTCTCTCTCTCTCTGTCCGTGTATTGCCTATTTTTGCCTTGTGCTGCTAACAGAGATAAACAGAGGCAGCCAGAGCCCAGAGGCATGGAGTCATTACCGCCTAGTGGAGCTGCGACACACTGCATAAACACACACTCACACACACACACAGGCACAAGTACAGCATGCCCTCCTGATGCTCCCTGGGGTCGAGCTGCTACACACACACTCGGTTTGTCTTCTCCTCATATAGCTGTACTTCTCCTCTTTGCTTGGTTTGTATGTTCAAGTAAGCTATGCTTTTACATGCATTGTTTTTCTTTAACACTTTCTTTGATAAAAAAAATAAATAACTGGGAAGAGATGCAAAACTTGGTAGAATAATCAGTTTTTGTGACAAAATGTTATATTTATAAGAATCAGCAAATATTAGGGGTATTATTGAGCGTTTTATTTTATTTATATACTGTGTGTATTTTTATAATTGAAGTCAAAATTATAAGCCCCCCTTTGATTTCATTTTCCTTTTAAATATTTCCCAAATGATGTTTACAAGAACAAGGAAATTTTCACAGAATGTCTGATAATATTATTTCTTCTGGAGAAAGTCTTATTTTTTTTATTTTTGCTAGAATAAAAGCAGTTTTAAAACCATTTTAAGGTCAAAATTTCTTGCCACTTTAAGCTATATATTTTTCAATATTTTACAGAACAAACCATCGTCATACAATAACTTGCCTAGTAATTACCCTAACCTGCATAGGTAACCTAATTAACCAAGTTAAGCCTTTGATGTCACTTTAAGCTGTATAGAATTGTCTTGTAAAATATGTAGTAAAATATTATTTACTGTCATCATGGCAAAGATAAAATAAATAACTTATTATAGACGAGTTATTAAAACTATTATGTTAAAAAATGTGTTGAAAAAATCTCTGTTAAAAAGAAATTGTGGGCTAATAATTCTGATTTCATATATATATATATATATATATATATATATATATATATATATATATATATATATATATATATATATATATATATATATAAGGGGTGTCAAAATTAATTGTTTCTTTGTTAAGCTGCCATGCAGACGCAGACAATTTGATATTGGTTCAGTAATAGATCCTATTATGTACTGACGTCATTTATCACATACGCGCTATGTCACGGTAGAATACTATAGTGAGGGAGGCGAGCGCGGGTAATTTAAACATGGAAACTCTGCACAATTCACTGCGTGTTTGCTAGACAGTCATTCACTGACACTGAAGTTATAGCAGAAGCCCTTAACAAACAAAATAAGTAGTGCTAGTATTGCAAAAATTAACTTACATGTGTAATTTACTCATTTTTGTATTCTTATTTGATTACATTTGCATTTACATTAGTCTCAAAAACTACTAAAATGCTGTTTTATGCATGCCAGGCCAGTAGATGGTGATGTCACATATACACAATTTTTCTACAGGCCTGTATTCCGCCTTAGTTGTTTTGGTTATCAAGTATGACGAGTATGCCTCGAGAGTTGAGCATGACTAAACACGAAATATGTATAGGCCATTTTGTCATTATGATGTTATCTCCATTTTCTGAAATCAACATATTTGTAGTTTTCATTGACGTGGTAATGTAATTGTATTCAAAAACACTAACACTATACAATTTTCAAAGGTTTGTGTTTTTCATGGTCAGCAAAATTGCCATTGTGTAAATGAGCATTCCAATTTTTTAATCTTTAAACTACTTTCTATATAGCATGTCATTGACGTTGTACTCCTAAGAATAGAATTTAGGAATAAAATGCAGGTATTTCAGTGTCCAGAAAAATAGAAATGTCTTTGTAGTAAAATTTAACTGTACATTTTGCCATATTCAAATAGCTTGGATTTACAGAGTGCTTCTTAGAATACCTTAATATTAATACTAATACAATAATACCAATGTCCAAAAACAGTAGTACATTTATCTCTAAGCATAGTAACTATGATTAACAAACATTTAATAATAAAGACAACAGAATGCTTATAGGTTATCATATTCATGCAGCATGCTGTTCATATGGTACATCAATGTACATTAAGGAACACCAAGATATTTCCATGGTACAAGTTCAGAAGACATGCAAACCTTATTTGTGAATTTAGCGACTTATTTTTTCATCATGATTTTTATTTGTTAGCATATTTATATAATACAATGTACTACATCAAAGTTCCTTGATACCATGATATTCAAAGTCCAAAAATACCCTGTTTTTAAAATGCAGCATCTGGCATTTATTCATACTGACAAGAAAATGGTTCACTTAACAGCTACAGACAGTTTAGATTAAAAATGCAAAACATACCTGGAGCAGTGGGACATTGAAGAAACAGCCCAGGCTAGTGTGCTAAGGTGTCTAATTTCTTCAAGGAGACAATGTTTAAACCTGACTGAGCACTCGCACTATCTAGTTATTCACTTTGTAAGTACAAAAAGCTCAGCATTTGTCTTTGTCTCTAAGCGCACCCTCACATCTTCAGCCCTCCCTGTTTTAGAGACTCATTGGCTTTCTCGTAGTCCCAAAGGACAGACAGAGGTCCCTGTCCACATGGCACCCGCTCGGTGTCAACCCTGCGATCGATCCGACGCCTCCCTCGCTCTGCCCTGCTCTGTCTTCTCAAAGCCTCTCTCTCCCTCCAGTGGGCTGTGCTTCTAACTACGAATCTCACACACCACTGGTCCTTTACGTCCCCTGTCAAAGCCGCCTGACAACTCCAGAGAGAGAGGGGGGGAGCACTCAGCAACCTCTTGATTTCACAGACTCCCATCCGGCGTATCTAGGGAACAAGGCACTGCTTTCATCACACCGCTGTTATTTCATGTCACCTGTCACTCAAAATCAATACGCTGACACGGAGACAACACTCTCCGGCCAGATGTAAAATCAGACGTATTCGGCAATTATAGCACTCCTAAGATGCTTCTAATGAACTCAATTGCTTTAGTTTTCTCAGCCGAGAGCTCCAAAATACAGTAAGCGAAGAACAAAGAGAGGCACTCCACGGAGAATAATTTCACACTGAAGGGTTGTCTTTCTCCGCTGTAGGAAATGGGTTTTTGTTTTCAGCGCCACAGATTGGCTTTGAAGCTCTGAGCCTCGGGAGATGCTCTTCACCACAGACTGCACAATCAGGTCTCGCTCTCCCACCCTCCCTCCCTCCCTCCTTCGTCCTCAGTCGCACGCTCTCACACTCTCCGACTCGCGGCTCTGCTGAAAACAAAGATGATCCCTGCTCTGTCTTTCCTCTGACACCACCATTGTTGAAGCTTAGATGTTTACCTGCATGTGCTGACACTCACTCACCTTCCCTCGCAGTCCCTGTCGAGAAAGAAACAGAGAGGAAGTGTCAACAATCAACTCCTGATCCAATTAAGTGCATGAAAACAGTAACACGCAATGCTCGATTTATCAAGCCAAATGAATCTCATCAAGTTAACCTTGTTCCATATTTTTCACGCCACCACATTTCACCTCTTACCTCAGGGTCTGTGCTGTTTGTGGTGGTCGAAGCTTGTTGTATTGATGATCTGGAGCTGGGTCAATTAGCCCCTAAAAAGCATGGACAGAGAGAGAGAGAGAGAGAGAGAACGTAGAGGAGAGCAAAAGGAGGAGGCGGGAGAGAGTGCACAGATCCACTGGAATAAATATGACGCAGAGCCAGAGCAACTTCTCCAGCCCGCTGTACCCAGCGAGGGCACTGTCACCATGGCAACGGCAGAGCAGTGATAGCTCGCCGGGGCACACAAGGCACGGCATTATTCTGTCTCTCACTCACTGGAAATACACAGTTCCACTCAGGCAGCGAGCACGTAGGCAGGCGGACGGGCGCCTCGTGTTCAATTAACTTTACTTGTTCTGGGCCCCAGGAGCCCAGCCACCTGTGACCTGCAATGAGGACTGATGCTGCTTAATGCAAAGATTATTTGAGAACATGCCAAATGGCGTGCAAATCAGCATTTGGAGATCGATCCTCCACTGGCTCTTTGTTTAACAAAGCTAATAGTCTGTCTACTTAGTTTGTATGGCATTTTCAATTGAGAAACACTTATTGAACAAAAACTTGGTTTAAGCTGAACTCAGAATCTGGCTAAAACTATGCCAACAATGGATATGAGCAGCACAAACACAACACAACTATAGACTATACAAACCTGTCTATACGGTGCAGTGTTAATATCAGCAACAAACCTGAGAAAACTGATGTTTTATTTGTGACACTGATGCAAAACACAAATGATTTCAGTGGTTGTTTTGTCACACCAAGTGCAGACACTCTTGAGCTGTTGTGGCGTAGTGCACAACCATTGGCAATGCTCATGTATGGTGACCCCCCCAAAAAAAAGATTGAGCAGCTGAAAAGGGACCAAAACTCTCTCTGAAAAGAGACAAATCCAGCCAAGAGTTACTATAGACCATTTCAATGTGGTCATGTCATTGGCCCATGAACATTTCCTGCTAGTTATCAAACTATTCCATAACTGTAACAAGAGGCAATTCGATTATAACTTAATGGTAAAACAGCTATCATAACATCATTTATCAATATGTGGCTCTTTTTGTATTCTCGAAGGCTATAAAAATTAAAAATGTAAAACAGGAAATACATTTTTCAGATTCTTACTAGTTTCAACTGTTTGGCAGTTTATCACTTTGGGCCTCATGTATCAATGCTCAAAAACTTTGCGTGTGCCAGATTTCATGCTCACGTTTGGATTTACTTACGATGAAATTAACGTGAGTGTGCGTTGGTCCACGCCAACATCATGCCTGGCATACGTGCATTTCTTGTGTGTGTTTGTTTTATTTCCCTTGACGACTCGTAGAGGCAATTTTGTTTAATTGCAAACTACAAACAAAGTATCTTTGAGTCGTGCAATGCCAGCTTTGTGGGAGGGGATCATCTGCATGTCTAGCAGGTATAAGGTTTTCATACCATGCAGTTGACCAGCCAAACATTAAAGCGTGATGTGCAGCGATCGCCGGTTTTTACAATGTAATCGGAGCGATCAACTGCACGCACATTGCTATAAAGGCGCCATCTGAAGACGAATATGCATACGTGAATCGAAAAAATTTCCATTCAATAAATGTGCAAATAATATGTGATGCTCAAATGCCCTTAACAAATATTTTAGCAGGGTGGCCTTGGTCAACTAATAATTTATTCATCCTCACAAACAGCATGGATGGGATGAGGCTCCAAGGTGGCAGGCACTCGGTCAGTTAAAGAGCGGGTGATTGGCACTGCCTTGATAAGAGCTGAGGGGTGCTGCTATAACGCCCTAACAAAGTGTTCCTCTAATACATATGTGTCTCCCAAAGACACAGATACTACTCCAGACAGTAAAGTGTCGCCCACAATTGAGGCAACTCTCTTCTCAAAGGGTGTTAGTTCAGCATCCCTTGTTCCCCTGCCTGTTCGGTCCACACTTTGACGGTGCGAGTTTCATGTTAATTCAGATGTACAAAGAGAATTGGCCTTGGATTCCGCATACGCAGTGTTTCATACGTCTGAATTTTTAACTGCGTACGCACATTTACAGCTTTGTCCGTACGCAATATTTTAGTATAAATTTAATGCAAGTCTTTGTACATGAGGCCATTGGACTGACACAAAAGTCCCCTGTAAAACTAGCCAATAAAAATATCTCAGCATCTCAATCTAATATTATTTGGCTTGTTAATCTCCTGGTTGGCATCACGGTGGTACAATGGGTAGCACGATTGCCTCACAGCAAAAATGACGCTGGTTCAATTCCTGGCTGGGTCAGTTGGCATTTCTGGAGTTTGCATGTTTTCCCTGTGTTCGTGTGGGTTTCTCCGGGTGCTCCGGTTTCCCCCACAAGTCCAAAGACAAGAATTGAATAAACTAAATTGGTCATAGTGTATGTGTGTGTGTAAATGCAAGAGTGTGGGGGTGTTTCCCAGTGTTGGGTTGCTGCTGGAAGGGCATCCGCTGTGTAAAACGTATCCTGGATAAGTTGGCGGTTCATTCCGCTGTGGTGACCCCTGATTAATAAAGGGACTAAGCCGAAAAGAAAATGAATAAATAAGTGAATTATCTGCTAATCAGATCTATCTGATATTACTGTTTGGTGGGTTGGCCAAGCAATTTCACTGGTTGAAATTGTCCCAAATCTTTAAAAATCACTCCATAAAAATCTGGTTTGGTGATCTCCTGGCCTGGAAAGACTAGTTGGTTGAGGGAGTTTAAAGATTTTGGACACATTTTAACTGGTCTGGTTGGAATAGATTGTAAACAGGTTGACCAAGATTGGAGAATGACCCAAGTCAACTAACCCTTTAACTGCCCCACCAAGAAAAAAAAAACTTTTAATTTCGCTAGTTAACACACTTTTTTTTTTTTTAACACATCCCATAATTTCTAAAATATCAACCTCTACCAATTGGTTGATATTATGGTGAAAGTACCAGAATTAATGATTATACTATAAAAAAAAATCTGAAAATATGAAGTGTATAAGACCAATTTATTTAAAAACATTTTTTGGAATTGTGATTTCATTTTTGAATACTGAATCATCTTTATTTTTTGAAGTATGCCATAAAATATTTCAGATTCTCAATTAACATGTGTTGTGGTGCAACAGGATTATGTTTGTTTGATTATTTTTTTGTAAGCCATCATTGCTGTGTGTGTAAACTATTATTTAAAACAGCTATTCTTTAAATGACTTTAGCAATCATTATTTAAAACAGTCAAAACATGGTCAGCCATTTGGCAGAACAGGCAGTTAAAGGGTGAAACCAGCATTGGGTTTATGTCTTTATTTTTTTCCATTAGGGCTGTCAAATGAGATGAAGTAATCTATTAAAAACAAATAACTAAATAAATACATTAACATGGTTTAATTTAGTTGGGTTCAAGACTTTATTAAAAATTATTTGACCCAGCTGAAATCAAAAGCAATTACATTTATCAGCAATGGAAAGCTGAAGTAGTTTCGGAAAAAAATGGTAGCGTCCAGACAGTCAAAAATATGTATAATAAGCTTTATCTTAATGATCTGTCAAGCTGTGCTAAAGAAAATTCCACCAAGTGGGCTGAGGAACCGGGCGATCTCTTCACCATAATTTGCTTGCTTAGGAAAATTCAGTATATTTTAAAAACAGCGCTGGCCAACAAGGATATGAGATTTTTCTTCTGTCTTTTTATGCTTTGAGTGGTGGTGTCTGCTGCTTGCCAAGAGCAAAGCTGAGTAATGAGACAGGATAGAGAGGGATGGAGAGTGCCAAGTGACTCCGGTCTCAACCAGTCTCAACAGAACCATTCTAATGATGAAAGCCGCACAACGGAAGGTGACCCAGTTATTGTCCTGCCTCCCTCTGCGTATTTCTCTCTCCGAAGACACCCTGGCCCAATTTCAACAGGCCTGTGCACATAGTCTGCGATTATGTATTTGCCTGTGCGTTATGGGTGGGCGGATGTTTGGTTGAATATAGCTCAAAAAGATCTACTGCAGATGTTTTGCCCACCCATAATAATAAGCCAAGATGTGAGTAAGTCCACCTGGAGAAGGCAGGATTAATGTGTGGAAATAGAAAAGAACTTCTCCTGTCGAGCTCAGGTAAAGGAATTAGATGCAAAGTGAAGTTCTGGATTGTGCATAAATCTGAATGAACTCTATCAGGTACTTCAGTGTTTGTATCATCTGGCAAACACAAGAAAACAGGATTTCATGCATAATGCTTTTATTGTGCTGACTTCAGCCCTCATTGGGCCAAACAGTGCCCTGCAGTGCAATTGTGTAGCCACTTTAGACGCATCTGCCTTTGGCAACAGCAGCATATGCTGGACATTAGCTCTAGTAATTCACTCTGCATGTTTGTATGTTACTCAAAAGCAGACAAGAACCTCAGTGTGCGCTTTTAAGAAACACTGATTGCAAATAATCATTACACATATCGGGGCTGATTTGTATATTAAATACAGCTATATTGAAGATAGAAACTTTCCAAGCAAGTGCTACAAAGTGTTCTCACTGAGATCACTGAACTGAACACGAAGGCAAATTTTCAGGTCACTGCCACAGTGAAAGGAAAACGCCTTTGTACTGCATTATTTAGTCCTACTGGCACGATGAGATGTTTGAACAGTGTCAAGAGGTATATGTCTAATTAATTTAAGTACATTTTAGAATTGATTGCCTCTATCCACGTTTATTCTGAGTTACAGCATTTGATTTCTTTGAAAGGCCTGGCAGTCAGAATAAAACATTTAGCTTTTTTTTCAATGGTATGAACTTGGATTATCCTAAAGAAATGGAAAAAATCTAGTAAAATATTAAATAAGCTTAAAACAGCCTGACCTATCACATTTTTTAGCTGTATTGTTTTAAATTGTTTAAAGTTACTTTACTCGGCTAAAAATATGGTTAGGAATATTACAATTAAAACAATTCATCAACAAATTGACAAATAAATACAAAAATAAAGTCATACTACTAAACAGATCTCTTAAAAAAGCAAAACTTGAAAATCAATACTTCAAAAAAAACTAATCTTTTTTTAATAAACTGAATATTATGAACATAATTGAACTATTCACATTTTTTAAATAAACAGAAGTGTTTTTTTTTTTTTAAATATAAAGTCAAATTGTATGTAGAAGGACTGATCCTCATAATGCATCATTGTAATAAAATGTTTTTATGCACATTCCACAGTATACCCATTGTTTATAGTTTGAACTTGTATTTTTATTGGTATAGGCCTTCAAAGGACACATGATGAAAATCAACTTTTGTAAGCTGTTTGGACAGAACTGTGTGTGGGTATAGCTTGTCCACTGTCATATTTGAGTTATTATAAACCTAGTAAGTCTCTTTTTTTAAATTTCCTGATATTTTAATTGGACCCTAATCGCAGTGATTTTGAGGCCCACTGCAACATGACATAGTAGTGCAATTTTCCCCGCCCACCAAATTGATTGACAGGCACCATGTTTCTAAAATAACATGTATACACATGAACACAGAACTATAAACTAGGATTAAAATATTTGTTTTAACTACGTGGTTTTTGTAAGTTTTATAAGTTTAAAACATTATTAAAACAGAGCACATTTGTAATTAAGAAAGTAAAATTGTAGAAAAAAATATCTAAATATCTAAGAAAGTAATATCTAATTTTTAAACGATATAAATCACCATAGCATCATGGTGTCAATAAACGCGCTTATACACTGACGATCAAAATTAGAGAACAATGTATAAATAATTGAACAATTCTGAAATAATGTCATCTTCACTGCTCAACAGTTGAAGGATGTTTTTGTCCCATCTATACTATGCTACCAGAACACCTGTTCCCCAAAATAACAAAGGCATTTCAACAAAAAACATTATTTTGCTGAAAACACACTGATCAAAATTAGAGAACACTTTCAGATACCTCCCAGTTATTGGTGTCAATCTGGAATCTGGTGCTAATTCCCTTTATTATCTGTCAACCCCTATTTACCTGGCAGCCTAGCTTCCAGTTTCACTGACTCTGCAAGATGGTGGGCCGTTCTAAAGTGACTGAAAGCCTTCGGCAGCAGGTTGTCCAGATGAAGGCCAAATGGATGACCCTATCAGCCATAGCAAGACAAGTTGGTCGTTCCAAATCTGTGATTTCAAGAATACTAAACCTTTACAACATCACAACTCATTCAAGTCCCTCAAGAAGGCTGGTCATCCACAGAAGAGATGACAGGGTACTGCGGAGGATCTCAATGGGCAATCGTTTTTACACTACAGCTGGAACTGCTCACCAGTTCAGCACTGAACAGGGTAAAGATCTGTCTCGTCATACAGTGTCTCGACGTTTAAGAGCATTTGGACTAAAAGCCCACTCTGCAGTAACCTAACCTCTCATTAGCAGAAAGAATCAAAAGGCTTGACTAAGCTTTGCTGAGTAGCATGTTGTGTGGACGAAGGAGAACTGCTCCAAAGTTCACTTCAGTGATGAAAGCAAGTTTAATTTATTTGGGTCCGATGGGAAACATTATGTTCAGTGACAAACTGGAGAAAGACTGAACCCAAAGTGTATAAAGAAGTCAGTAAAAAGTGGAGGAGGAAGTGTCACGGTTTGGGGCATGTTTTTGGCAGCAGGAGTTGGGCCTCTACATGTATATGGCAGAGTGAATGCAAATGTTTATCAGAACCTTCTATAACCACATATGGTTGCTTCCCTGCGTTCGTTACCCAATCAGCCCGCAGTGTTCATGCAGGAAAACGAGCCATGTCATACAGCAAAATGGGTAAAGCAGTTCCTTGAAACTGAAAACATTGAAATAATGACATGGTCTGCCCAGAGTCCTGAACTCAACCCAATAGAGAACCTCTGGAAAATCTTTGGCGACAAAGTTATGGCCAAGAAACCCATTACAGTCACTGAACTGTTTAGAAGACGGGAAGAAAAGTGGGCCAAAATCACGCCAGAGCAGTGTGAGAGACTAGTGCTGTCTTGTGGCCACAGATGTGCTGAAGTAATTCCGAGCAGAGACCTGTACACTTCCTACTAATTGCTCACTGTTTTAACCTTCAGAAAATTTAGCTGTAATCTTCTTCCATGCTACAGTCATTGTTGTTCTCTAATTTTGATCAGTGTGTTTTCGGCAAAATAATGTTTTTTGTTGAAATGCCTTTGTTATTTTGGGGAAAAGGTGTTCTGGTAGCATGGTATAGATGGGACAAAAACATCCTTCAACTGTTGAGCAGTGAAGATGACATTATTTCAGAATTGTTCAATTATTTATACATTGTTCTCTAATTTTGATCGCCAGTGTATATGTATGTGTGTGTACTGCAAGAGACATTTGTGACTCGTCATTTCAGAAAGACTTGATTAAACTCCACCAAAAATACATTAAATAAATTTACTTTTACTTTTGACTAATAAACTGTATTTCAGCTTCATGCATGTCTGTCACTGTGCTGTTTATCTGAAGAGAAGCAGACACATGTGCCAACGGTGGGCAGGAAGAAGCACCTCATTTGCATTTAAAGCTACAGGCTACAAAAACAGCTACAACGTATTCAGACACCAAGATGGGCAAATTCTGAAGACTATAATAAATAATCTGATGGGTATTAAGCTGAAACTTTACAGACACATTCTGGAGACACCAAAGGTTTATCTTACATGTTGTAAAAGGGGTAAAACGGTTGCCGTTTAACATCTGGCAAAGGGACCACCAATGAAAACTAGACTGGGCTAATTTAGATACTTTTACGTTATTGGGGAATGTTGCTTAACATAACTGCCACTTGTTGTGAGAAAAAACAATGTCAAAAATGTAAATCTACACTTTATTGTTAATTATGCTAATAAATTAATGTTAATAATGGACATTAACTAATTCAACACACAAGACAGTAAAGACTCACAAGACTGGACAGATCTGTTTAAATTCTGACTACAATGGTAAAAAAAAACAGAAATCAAAGACAAATAATTTTGTCAAAAAAAAAGTTTAATATACATGGAGAAGAAACATAAAAATGTCAGAAAAATGTGTCAAATATATGAATTACAGAATTGATTAGTCATAGAATTTGTATGAATAAACACTTGTAAATGGATTTGTTAGCTACAGCTTTACAAGCTCTGTACAGTGGCAACAAACCAATCACATAATTTCATTCAGAACTGTAGGATGAGTCTGACTGCCCTTATTTTCTTCCATCTAGTCCATTTCTGTTGCTTCAAGCTCTGTAAGAAACTTCTGGCACTTAGACATGAGGACATTAATGGCCTCAGTAACCAGGACATCGGGAGGGAGGATCCCTGTGGACTCAACTGAAACTAAAGAGAAAACAGAGGCAACATGCGATTATACCATTGGTAAGTCAACACCAAATAAACACTATAGCTAATGCAATGCTTTTGGTTGCAAACCTACATATAAAATGATCCCGCACTCTTCCCAGTTTCACCAAGCTCTTCAAGTCATCATGGCGGAGAACTTCTCTGCTGCATGTGTCCAAACGACTATTTACAACCTTTGCCACCTTCCTTCCTGAAATTGATAATTACCGTGTCATAACTTATAATACAACAACTAAAAGTAACAAATATCATGATTATGTGGGCAAGGAAGCTGTTCAAAATGGCTGATCACTTTAGAAACCAAACATGTGGCTGTCTTCATCAATGCATCATAAAATCATTGGCTCACTTTTTTTCATATTCATATGTGCAAAATTTGTCACGTAAATAAACCTTGCACACTGAGTCCGATGCATATTAATTAATCCACTCCAAAAAAACACAAAACATTTTAGAGTCAGTTCAAGCAATGATACTTTGTTCTCCTCTCTTTTAGAAAAAGTAAGAGACTACATATTGTGTTCATTCTATACTGCATAGAGAGGAAGGAGTGTTCAGCTCATTACTGAATCTAGTGACAGGTTCTTTATTTTATACATCGTGTTTGTCAAAGTTATCTGTAGCTCAAATTATGGTATTCTGTATTTAGCTGTTCACCTGTACGGTGGCTCTGAACTGTCAATACACTCCTCAAAGCACTTTTTCAGATGTGAAAATTGAAAATAAATAAATAAAACCTGTTTCGATTTATTTATTTTTTTATGAATTAATCCGGTTAGATTTTTTTTTAATGAAGGACGAAGGCAGTTTCGTAGGCAGTGTGTCAATACACTTTACACAACATGAGGTCGAATTTATTTTTTTAAGTTATGGTCTGTGATATATGGTATATTTCTGAGTGTTATAACATGTCGCTGATCCGCAAAAAAAAAAAATACGATTGTGAGATATTATTTTAGAAATTTCTATTGAAACTGAGAAAACAGCACTGTTGGTTGTTTGATATTACTTAACTATATTTTTAACATATTTAGGTGTATTTATGCTTTCATTGCTTGAATTATGGCTGCACAGTATATCACTTCAACATGGATATTTCAATGTGCACGTGCAATAGTCATATCGCAGGATGTGCAATGTTGAGTTTATATGTAAGGACTATAATTGACCAGCACAACAGATCAAAACACATGAGATTTGTGAGAAAACAAAACTGCAACACAAAATATTGCAATGTCAGAATTATTTTCAAGATGTCTTTTTTGGAGAGTCGCTTGAAACTATTTTTGTGGTAAATCTCAAACTGCCCATAAATAAGAAAAATAACTATACTTTGGTCTTATCCCTACCGTTCACATTCTCCAGCTCAATAACTCCAGGTGAGAAGCAGCGCTTTAACCTCTCTGCTTGTTCTCCCTCAATGGTCTGCAATAATGTGATTTCAGGAAGGAGCCTGTAGCTTGCTGTGGCCACAGGAGAAAACTTGGCATGATCCTTACCTGTGAGGGGAGAGGCTCTGCAGTTAATCTCACAATTCCAAAATAAACAGGAAACTTTGGACTACACGTTGAAGTTATATAGTAGCCAGCCTTTATTAAAGAAATATAGATGAAATATGCCTCTCTGGAAATCAAATGTCTGCTTGGTCAGTAGCCTCCTTTATTACTTACCTATTCCTTTGACACAGTGCATAACTATATCAAGTTCCTGCCCTGGTCGGACTTGTGCCAGAAGAATGTCCCCATGCACAGGGCCGATCTTGGCATCTGCAAACACATCGGCCTGGTTTCCAATTGGGAGCCATTTTATGTCACCTGAGTAGACTGAAACCAAACTCGAGAATTCAGTGATATACTGTAAACATTGTAGATCATATCTATTTAAATGGCATCTTTATTGGCTATTCTGCTTGGCTTCTGTTGTGTTGCGTGGTTAATCTTAATAAAGAGATTACAGAATTTTTCCGATCACAAAGGCTGTGAATTAAATGCATAAATATGTTCTGCATGTTTCAGATTTTAGCATTTTATGTATTCAAATTCAAATAAATAGATTGTTTTGGACAGAATAAAATATTTTATTTTTTATTTTTACATATTTACAATTCAAATTTTAAAGTTGTGCAGAAAAATAAAAGGTTTAGTACAATATTAATAATTTATTTTGCAATATTGCAACTAATGTTGTAATGTTTATTAGTTTTATTTAGCAATTCTTGAAAAAAATATATAAATAATGATTACCTTATAGTCATAAATAGATAAACGTTTGGTCAAATTGGGCAGCTTTACAAACTATATGCAGGAAAACAGGAGTTTTTTAAATAGTGTTTTTAATAACAATCTTATTCTATCAAATATAATTTTTTATCACAAGTTGGACAGTCTTACTTGGCGTGAATAATGGACACTTTACAGGTTTCAAAGAACACATGAATATGGGTGGGTTACAAGTTTTAGATTGGTTTTATATAAGGCTGGACGATATGGCAAAAATTTATATCACAATATATTTCTTAATATTGGTCGATGCAATATAATTTCGATATCGATATGGACAATATTGAAAAGACAGGAAAAAACTGCTAAGAACGCACACAATGGATGTCTGTACCTACAAATGTCTGCAAACTGAATTTGCAAAGTCTATAATACCTCCAGGCTCTTATAACTTTTTTTTAAACAGTACAAAAATGTAATGTTCACTTTTTACTTGTATTTAACCTTTACAAACAAGTAATGTGAAATAAACTATCAAATAAATAAAACTCTCAGAGTCAGCTTATTTATACACACACACACACACACACACACACACACATATATATATATCAGCATGAAGCGTGTGTGCGAGTGTTAATTTGGGTGTTTATGCGAGAATTGACTATACGCAAGGATCGAGTTTATATGTATGTGTGCATTAATGTGGGAGTATATGCAGGGATCGAGGTTGTGCGTACATATGTGGATATATGCATGTATCAAGTTTATATGTATATGTGCAAGTTTCATACATGTTTTGAACATACAGGTTTATATGCGAGTAATTTATAGGTGCATATGCACGTGTTGATAAGCCAAGTTTGATTTAAATCCTACACTACGCTTCATAGCCATCTGCGTTTGCCTTTTGCCTTCTCCTCTGACACAGCTGTTTCAGTAGTGGGGAGGTGGATGGTGGTGATGGTGAGGGGACAGGTTGGCTTAAACTTTTATGATGCCTCATCTTCTGACTCTTAGTATATTCTATCGGGTGGAACAGATTTTATGTGTTCACGCTGCTAATCTGCACCACTCTGCTGCACATTTAGCAGAGCACCGAAACTATACATTTATCGGAACTTAAAAAGCCGAACCACTAATCAACTAATTCATCTGCTTTCTTACTTGTAGAAGCTTGAATACATCTGTATTCAGGGCACTCATTTTATAGCAAAAACTTTCTGCGACGGAGCTTAACCAACTGCTGAGCGCTGGCAGCGGGTCTGTGATGTACATCATCATGCAAGTGTCATCACGATTATTCTGACGGCTGAGCAATGAACGTCAGTGACAAATGATACAATGTATAAGATCTTAAGCATGATTAAAATATATATGTAAATTTAAATCGAAATACCGGAAGTGGGTTTAAAAATAATATCAACGTTATTGAAAAATAATCTTTCGCGATATATATTGATATTGAATTATTGTCCAGACCTAGTTTTATAAGACATAGCAGTAAAATAATTCCCCCAAGCACCAGAGAGAAAGTGGATAATTGGTTATGGAAAAACAAATTAAAACAAAAGCATAAATCTCAAGGATAAAATTTAAATCTCAGATTTTGTCAATCTAAAAAAGGCTTAATTTAAAAAAAGTAAACTTTTTTTTTTTACTCATGTGATTGAGATATAACTCCTTTGGATCTGAGGAGTCTTTAGGGGCTCTGGGATTCCTGGTGCATTTAACCTTCAACTGTAGTTGAATTGTGTCAATTTCTGTGCCTTCCTGATCCTCTGAAAAACACAACACATACAAATCTCTTTTAAAGTATTATATTATCATATTTTTTATATTATATTGACAGTGCTGGCATGTGTGTCATCATTATAAAACCTTCTTAAATGTTAAAGCAAACATCAAAACATGCTTCCAGAACTTACTCACCTGAATTCCTGTACTCGAAAAGACGAGGGTCTGCTTTAATGGGAACAAGACCAAGCCTGTGTGCTAAAATCTCATCCTGAATGATTGATGTGTTATTGTAAATAAAGACTTTTTCAATGGCCATTGTTGGAACCTAAGTTGCCAAACAAGAGGGAAAATAAACACTAGAGTTAAAAATTAATTAGGTAGAGCATGATGAATGTCATGTATTGCACAACAGCAGCTCATCTTGATGGTAATAAATAAAGCAGACATGGTGCGAACATATCCTCAACAACAAACCTCAGCCAGTAATATACGGCGAAAAGCATTGGCGATGGCAGCATCTATGCCAATCATATCAAACTCCAGTGTGTTTTCATCTGAACTAATTATTTCAATCCTGAAATTCTGAAAGAGTTCAAAAGACATCACATCATGTTTAGAACATTTAAAAACATAAAAAATTAATTAAACATTAAAATTAGCTAGAATTAAGACACAGCGTAGACTTTTCACACACCTTTTTGAATTTTTCAAAGTCCCAAGTGTCATCATAACCGGGGTAATTTCCTGGATAATCTGTAGTATGGACCTGGAAATATTAGATACAGTTAATATTAGGTACATGTGTAGCTTATCAGAATACACTTTAATACCCAATACATGAGAACACATAAAAACATTTACCCTTTACATAAATTAACCATGCTTTTACAACAAATTTTAAATTTAGTTTTTAAAGTATGGCAACCAATTATTTACAATTCTTTCGCCATACTAACCATGTTAAACCATGGAAATGCCATCAAAACTAATTGTAAATACTTTATAAACGCTTTATGCGACAAAAGCAATAGTTACTATACTTAATACAATAAAAAACATGGTTTGTTTTTGTAAGAGACAGTACGAAAAAACCTTTATGACATGTGCATCTAATACATATTAAGGAACAATTTCATTTGTGAAACAGACTTTATCGACATAAACACGACGTAGAAACTGTGTAAATATCCCGCAAGTGGGTACAACTTACATTTTTCACACCGAATTCGCCCAATATTACTCTATCACGAATTTCATCCACGTTGCTCATAGGCGCCGCCATCTTTGCTGTCATGCTTCTCTTTCGCCGATAGAGGGTACAAAACATGCATACAAAAAGTCCAATCAAAATGAAACTTCAGTAATGTCAGTGTTATAAATGCTATATTTAAAAAGATAAACATATATGTATACTCTGCAAGTGTACATACGAACAATTATAATATAGGCCACTATAAAATATATAGATGTTAAGGTTTTACTTTTAAGGTAAAATCCATAGATTTAAGGTTTTACTTGGGGGCGTTGTTTAAAACATTCAATATAAAGATATTCAATCCGCAGAAGGTATCTACATATTATGCGAATTAAATAAATAAAGTGGAGATTGTGGGATTATTATTTTTTTTTTTTGCTGTTTTTTTTCTGCGGATAAAGCATTATTATTACTTGTTATAATATTGTGTGTTCATACAGTTCATACAAATGCAGATTTAGGCAAAACCTATTAAATGAGCAGGTTTGTACATAAAACCAATGAAATAAAAATATACAAAAAATAATAAACCAATAATCATGAAATTAAAGAAAAAATGGTTAAAGTCGCGGATCTCCTGAATTTCGCAAAACATTTATGATTAGATTAGTGATCCATAGAGTGAAGTATATATATTTAAAGTAATTTGGTATCTAAAAAAACATTTTTGTTTTCCCAAGTGTTCTTTTCTTTTGGGGACTTTTATTTTATCCTCATTATACTGCGTCATCATCTGAGTATTGCGCGCACACCGTGAAGGTGCACAAGTGGATTGAAGTGTTTATTTCAAAACTTATCCCTGGAATAACTTTTCGCGATACGTGTTGAATGAAGTCGCCCAGCCGCTTCAGAGAGACCGGGACGGCATCTGTAGTTGTTCTCCAGCAGTTGTTTTAGGGTTCACTTTCCGTGCTCTATGGACGAAACTGTGGACAGAGCGGTTGAGGAGCGGGAGGGATCCACGCGTGGGTCTGTTCGGTCTGGCGCTTACCTCAGCGGAGAGGACGAGACCCGCGACACTCACGGGGCTCCCAAACAACAAGCTGACGACGAGGTATAAATCAGCGAATGAGTGGAGGTTTTACTTCAAAAATGTTTTTGAAAGCTGTTACTTATCGTAAAAAAGCTAATTAAAAAACATAAGGTTAATGGTCTTTTCATTTACAAAAACCGTGTCATAACAATACGTAACGTATGCAAATATTTGTACTCGTATAACGTTACGTGTGTATTTGTACTTCGACTTAATACTAAGTTATTGTTTTGCAAAGCTTTGGAGAATAACGTATAAACTATAATTCTCATGCGAAATATAAATTTTACATTGTGTATATGTGGGTGTATGTATACAGTTGTAGTCAGAATTATTTGCCTCCTGGTAAATTTAAATTCTTTTAACATTTTTCCCACATAATGTACATACATATAATTAAAAATATTTAATGTACATAATATTTTAGTAGGTATATTGCAAGACACCAGAGTTTAGGTTAAAGTCCAATTTAAAGACTTTTCTCATTAGGTTAATTGGGCAAGTTATTGTATTGAGTATATATATATGAGAAATATCTGGAAAAAAAATAAAATTTCACAGGAGGGCTAATAATTTTGCCCTCAACTGTATACATATAGTTCAAAGATGCCTTAAATCCTATGCGTATTAAACTTTTTTGTCTTAGGAAGAACCTTTTTTGATCCACTTCACTATGGTGTGTGTGTGTGTGTATTCTCATTTTTTTCTAACTTGTTTTATATGTTGTTTTAAGCCCTCCCTGCCACTTAGGGATTTCTATCCATATATTCGCTGTGCCCTTTGCAATGGATTTTTCATTGATGCCACCACCATTACAGAGTGTCTTCACACTTGTAAGTCTACAATCTCACATTGTAGCTGTGTGTATATATATATATATATATATATATATATATATATATATATATATATATATATATATATATATATATATATATATATATTATTTTTTTCTAGTTGTGTAACCTGTGATTTGAACTATTCCTCTTCTCAGTTTGTAAGAGCTGCATTGTCAAGCACTTTTTCTACAGCAATAGGTGTCCGAACTGCTCTATTGTTGTACATCAGACACAACCACTCTACTGTATCAGGTAACTTTAAATTGGTTTATGTCATTTTGTTTTATCATTTTCTTGTTTAACCTTGCAGACTGAATTTTTGTAGTTGTTTACTAGTTTTAGTTCATCACTTGAGATTTTGTCTGGCTGTAATGTCCCTTGTGTCTAATTACTGCTAGCTGGCAGTAATAGCCTGGTCCTTCGGGATTCTTGTGTGCTTTAGTGTTTAATTACTGGTCATGTTTTAACATGGGAGTCAAATTTCATCCTTCTTTTTCTAGACCTGACAGACAATTACAAGACATTGTTTTCAAGATGGTTCCATATTTGGAAGAAGGTTCGTGTTTTTAACATTTTACGATACATTTTTTGTCTCAGTTTGTCATGTGAGGTAATATGTAGAAAAACATTTGACAGAAATGATGTTGGTTGTTTTTTCTCTCGCAGATGAAAGGTCACGAATATGTGCATTTTATAGACTGAGAGGGCTTGAAGTTCCTAAACCAGGTTTGTTCATGCAATCTGACTTTATTTTTTAAATATATGTATAATAGAAATGTTTCTAGAATTGAATTTGCTTATGATGCAATGATTTTTCTCTTAATTTTCCCCAGTGGCATCACCGGCTGCATACCCAGTGAAACTGCCTCAGAGACAGAAGAAAGACCTGGTGCCTCAGTCTGTTTTTACTATTCCCTCAGAGCTGGATGTGTCTCTGATGTTGGAGTTTGTGGGGTTAGTTATGTTGACTGTAGTTAAGCACATGCGTCAAAGAAATTTTGGATTCTGCATCAAATTAAACGTACAATATTGATATTATATATACATAAAAAAGCATATACAAGGCATTTAAAATGTGTATACTATATATGCATATATAATGTCTAATGCTTGAAAAATAACATTTTTTCTTTAACCCTAATATAATTAAATTCCAGTTATTTTTAGACTGTTGAGGTGATGCAAGGAATTGCGTTTTGATTAAATTCATGTTTTTAGTTTTTTTTTTAAGTTAATATCACTGATTATTAACTATTCATTAGATAAATCAAGCACAATCGTTTTTATTTCATGCTGAATTAAATCGTTCTGAATGCTTTACGTGTTATGTTCACTAGATGGAGCTAAATTGTCAAAAACCAAAAGACTCAAAGCTGTGATTCTCAAACTGTGTGACTCTTAGCCACCTCACTGTCCAACACAATGTTCAGCTAAGATTTTCCATTGGTACTTCAGCTGTAATTATAAATACACTTTGTGTTTTTTTATGTAAAAATATGAGTTTAAAAATGCTCGAGTGATTAGTTTTGTGATCACAACTAATTATAATCCTTTTTTTAAAACAAGCTTTTTATTGGGAAATGATTGTTCCTTGTTTTATGTGTAAATTCGCATTTCAGTAATCATTTTTTATTTTTATTTTTTATGATAATCTCCCAGTTTAAGAACCACTGGCCATTTTCTCTTTGTTAATTTTTATTCTCATCTAACATCTTTTTTTTATTTTGTACATATGTTTGATTTACAGTGCTGAGAAGGGTGTAGAGAACTATAAGGTAATATTCATGTTGCTGTATTTGTGTTTATGAACAGCTGAATAATTATGTAGAATTGAGCTGAAATTGTTGTGTAGGCCTTACTGAATTCCCATCTTTTAATACCCTGATTATATTTTCACCCTCAAGCCGCTTGAGAGGAAGTATGTGCGTGTGTCTGGGGAAGCTACTGTCCGTCACGTGGAGCTTTTTATCAGAAGGAAGATGGAGCTGAGTCAAAATTGCAAGGTAATAGGAATAATGTGTGTTTTTTTTCTCTTGAACTCTAATCTGACCCAATGATTTCGAACTCAGCGTTTATTTTTAATTGTCAATCTCTTTTCTGTATCATTATGGTTAAGGTTTCAGTCATAAAAAACTTGCTTTCATTAAACCAGACACATAAATCCTGCCTCAGACGGTCAGCAAAGTCAGTGGTTTATAAAGATATTTATGGTGAAACCCCCCTGGCTGTTTCAGTCACTCAATAATTCATACTGACAGTGCTGGATATATGAATCAGGCAGCAAAGATATGCTGAGTCATTTGATGCAAAACATTCTCTTCTGACTCCTTATCTGACTAAATCATTTGTCGTCTTTAGGGTTTCCACTATAGGGTAATTTTGTGAATGTGTGATTAAAGAAATGACGTTATTAGGATGTTCCTTTTCCCTCTCATCACTTCAGTGACTCTCTGTCACACTTCAAAATCCTGACACATTGCCATTTAATTAGTTTCCCTCTAATCCCAAGTCTGGTTAAGGATTTGAGACCATGAAAAAAAGCACAGCTCAGTCAAGCATAGAAATGAGTGTCTGCAGCTGTGATTAACAGTGATCGTGTTTGAAAAGAAAATCTAGTGCTGTCTCTTTTTTTTAACATTGACATTATTTAGTTGTAGCTTCTCAGAGTGTCATGGCCATCTGCAGTTTGTGAGCTGTATTTTTAACTGGCGAGACTCAAGTTTGTATCATTATTTTTTGAATCTTAGATTGGATTGGATAAGTGCAAAAATAATCTTTGAATTTATTATATATACGGCCTAACTAGGGCTGCACAATTAATCGAAAAAATCACGATTTCGATTCGACCATCCACATGATCTTAATTCAGCATGTCTATGATTCAGCCAATTATATTTTCAAGATTATCAGAGAAGCATGAAGGTGGTTGCACAAGTGTTGTTTTAAATACCTTGGTCAGCAAAATAGACACCTCCAAATAGCGTTAAAAGAGTCACCTACCGTAATAAGTAATATTTTACCCAAAAAATGTCATTTCTGTCTTCATGTATTGACATATTTGCGGCCGCAAAATTACACATGAGCTGACAGTGAGCTGTTTTTACCACAGTAAGGACTTGAGAATGATGTGAACCTGCCTAATGTTATTGTTGTTTTACCATATGTTTGATAAATAATAATAATAATAATAGCCTACTCATGTTAACCTTTATTTTTACATTTACAGAATCGTGAGAAAATTGTGATCTTTCTTTTATGTAAATAAAAATCTTGATTCTCATTTTAGCCAGAATCGTGCAGCCCTAGGTCTAACTAATGTAAATGGTAAACATTAAGTAAACGGCCAACAATATAATATGAACTAAAATACAATTTAGCAGCACTAAATAACATTGAACATGAATGCAAAAGAATTAGGGAAGAAAAAGTTTTGGTTTTTCACAAATGCTGATTTATCCTTATTGTTATGCAGTCAAGAGCAGTGAGGCATTTGTCATCTCTTCAATTAAAGTTTATCACTCTTAAAATCCAAATGAGGTGACATGGTGGCTTAGTGGATAGCACTGTCACCTTACAGCAAGAAGGTCCCCGGTTCAAGTCCCGGGTGGGTCAGTTGGCATTTCTGTGTGGAGTTTGTATGTTCTCCCTAGCAATCTCAGATTTTTGAGGCAATTTTTTTTCAAATGAACTTAATGTGTTAAACAGAAGTTGTAAAATTAAATATGTAAGATCATATCAAATTCTTCATAAACAACTTCTTTGCTGTGGTACTAACATCACAATATGTAACATCACAATATACAAGCTTCAAATTTTTGTGTTTTGACAAGTGTTTTTTGTTTTATTTATTGGTAGCAAAAGCAATCTATGTTAATTGCAGTACTCCTGTAAGTGGACACATGCAGCAGTTGTTAGTGAAAGCTGCTTGCATGTTATGAGGCTAACAGTCATATGTGGATTACTGGCTTAAGGTTTTTTCCTGGCATCCAGGCACTCAGTGTTGATTAGCTAATACTGATTTGGCCCGGCGAGGAACACCTCATAGTGCCAGGGAAGTCTGCAGGAATAGAGGTGAAAGACAAGACACTGTGGTTGGTGTTCTTTTGCTCTTGGAGCTCCAGGAAAGCCGGCTGTGCCCTGCTCTACATACTAGACTCTAAAAATATGCACATTTTGGGAATAGACCGGGGGGATGTATTGTATGTGCATTAGGAGTGCATTTCCGTCTGACATTTTAGGGTCACTGTGAAAAAGCGGTCCTCTAAAATAATGTACTGGGATTCAAGCACAAACTTTTATTAGTAGTGTTTGCAAAAAGAAGCATTAAATATTTATTATTGCTTATATTAGTTTATATTTTTTTCATGATGTTTTTAATCCATACAGCATTATCTTAGTCAGAACCATGCTTCAAATTATGCAGTATATTTACTTTGAATCCATTTTAAAATATAGAATTGTGCTAGTCATGATAGTAGGGAATGTGCTTTAAATTATGCTATTTAACAAAGAAATGTTTGCTATGACTGTTGCAAAGTGATCAGACTTAAAATGACAAATGAAAACCGATTTTGAAAAAATAAACCATACTTGAATAATTCACATGAACATCTGTTTTGTTTTTCAGGTTGATGTTGTGTGTGGAGAGCATATTCTCGAACAATACCAGTCTTTGAGAGAAATTTATAACACCATGGGCAAAAAGGCATTGCAGGTAAGTGTCTGATGTAATATACCCGTTATTATACATTATACACTTTTGCATTGCAATGTTTTTGTCATTATAAATGCCTTTCAAGAAGCCTCCATGTGTCTTTGTGCTTATTCATTAGCAGTGTCGCTGAGGTGTTTTTATAGAGACTGTCACTGTCAGATGTAAGCTGTTAATAAGTGTGAACTCGGGTACCTTGCACAATTTGTGTCACCACTTTACGCAGAATTACATTAGAGCCTTACCTGCAGCCTCAAGTGAACCTTTATAAATTATTCTATTATATTTATTTGCTGATCAAGGCACATTTTTTGTTGTTATAAACATTTGTGCCATTTATTTTTTATTTTTTTTTAATGTTCAAAATTTGTAATCTTTGGTAAAATGTTAAAATTAATGAATAGTCACTTGCACATTAACCAGACTAATGTGTTTTATATATTGCCGTATTTAAAAAAAAAACTAACATTTATAGTTGTTTTTATCCTTAATACACATTTCTTATTCTCCCATTTAGGATGGCATGCTGGTTCTGCATTTTGGACTCGTTCTGCCTACTCAGTAAAGAGAGATTACAAAAGACAAACTACGGTGATAAATACAGTCCGCAGTGCTATTTTGAGGGCTAAAGTGAAATTTATTATACCACAGTGAACCTATGCATTGAATTTTTGTCTTCCTGGTTGCCTTTTTTCAACAAATGCATTAAGAAACATCAGCACTGATGAATTATTTCAAGCAAATACTGTTTTTAACACTTTCCAAAGCTGTGAAGTTTCTGTAGATGCTATTTTAAATGTTTGCGCATGAACAACATTAATTATTTCATGCCTTATCTCAAAGAATGTTGTTTTTGCAAATCAGTTAAGGGTAAAATGCATTGTGCCTTTAGATCCGCAGACAAATGGTTCGGTTAAAAAAAAAATTCACTGAAATATCTTTACATTATTTGAATTTTTATATTCCTATATGATTTTATTCTGCGCAAGAACAAAGGTGTTCTCTAGTTTCATTGCCTTTCTCTCCTTGACTCTTCTAGGGAGGTTTAATTGTTTCTGTCTATTTTTCTTTGTTCATTTAAGATGAAAATGTTTTTACTACTTTATACTTGCCATATTGTGTTGTTTTCAGGGCCTTCAGTGGGAAAAAAAGTATTTTGAAATGTTTTTTTTAAACATCTTTACAAATAAATGTAAATCTGTGCATGGCCAATCAGATCACATTGCATAACAATACAATGCAAATATTCCAGTCATTTTCCATTTTTCCAGTCATATTTTGTTTTGTGTAATGTTCTTGTGGCTACACAGTGGCTCAGTGGTTAGCACTGTTGCTTACAGCAAGAAGGTCGCTGATTCGAGTCCTGGCTATGTCTGTTGACATTTCTTTGTGGAGATTGCATGTTCTCCCTGTGTTCGTGTGGATTTTCTCCAGGTGCTTCAGTTTCTCCCCAGAGTCTAAAGACATTCGCTAAAGGGGAATTGAATAAACTAAATTTGCCAAGGTGTATGAATGTTTCCCAGTACTGGGTTGCAGCCGGAAGGGCATCAGCTGTTTAAAACATGTTGGATAAGTTGGTGGTTCATTCTGCTGTGGTGACCACTGATGAATAAAGGGACTAAGCCGAAGGAAAATAAATTAACAAATGAAATGTTCTATCAGCAACTGTTATACACTGATTTTGTAATCAAATCAATAGTCTGTTGTAGTATTTAATCAGAAAATAGTTCCAATCATTTCTCAATAATTCCCAGTCTCCAGTAGGAGATTTCTTGTTAAAAGCCAAAGCCATTATCGTGAATTACTCTGGAGAGTCAGAGGCTCAGGGTGAATAGATGCTCCTCACTAACCCATGGGGACTGTTGAAATTGTTTCCAAGGTAACTGCCTAAAACACCCTGCATAATTTCACCTGTCTGAATACTTCAGCACATCAACGTTCAGTAAATTACAGCATTGGTTTGCCATTGCAAACAATTTCAAAACTAACGACAGCAAGGTTTGGTTTATCTGATACTGGGTTTATGGATTAGTGGGTGGGAAACAGCAAATAAGAACAAACCAGCAATGCTTTGTATTAGAAAAATAAACAACATACAAGCAGAAAGCTAAATATTGCAAAATTAAATTCGCTTGCCTATTTTATTAACTCTAAACTGAATTGTCTATGCAATTAATAAGCATTGCTTGTAACAAGTGAATATGGCAACACTTTTGAAGCATTCTTTAAGAAACGGCACTTAAAAAAACTACCTCTCGACAGTGGTTTATTTAAAAAAATAAACTGATTATAATGAGTCTTTGGGTATTACACTATTGCTAATAAGATTTTTTTCTATTGCAATTTTGTGTGCAGCAGAAGTCAAACAGGTTTTAAACAAGTAATTGATGAATAAGTTGTGGCGGAATATTCAGTTTTGTGTGAACTATCCCTTTAACAAATAATGTCCTAATAATGTCTGTTGGCTGTTAATATAATGTGTATTAATGTAGTATGGTTTATATTTCACTCTAAGTATTACTTTCAATTAGCATGGATGTATTACATTTAACAAATGTCAGTAACCTTTATACTATTGCTTAAGATTATATTTCACTTAAATGTTCTTTTCAAATAATCCTGAAAAGATAATTTCATGGTTCTCACACAACCTGTAAGCAGTGCAACTGTTTCAACACTGATAATTACACAAAATGCTTAGACTATCTTAAAATGACAGGAGTAAATTACATTTTAAATTATAGAAAGTTGTAATATTGTTCATAATAATTATATGGGATAAGTAAAACCATTGATATCACAAGTAATTCATGACTAAAAACAAAACCAATGATTTTAATGACTGACTTTATTGTATTTAAGGCATATATGTGTTACAGTTAAATCAGTGGTTTGGTCCCTTATTTGTAATATGCCATGGTGCTTACCAACAAACATTCAATAATATTGTGAATTTATCCATAATCAGATTTAATGCTGGTTATATCTTGATCATTCCACCATACTGAGGCTCACATTTATAATCCTAACATCATCAACGAGGCTAAAAACTCTCTGAAACTACATTTAAGAAACACAGGCAATATTTGAGGTCTAAGTTGTTATCACCATAACAATATCTTAAACGTTTGATTTTACCCATTACCATAAACATCAAACGGCAGTTTTCAGCTACAAACAGTGATTACTCTGCCAAACACTCAAAAGACTGCTGGGAAAAATCGCTAGATTTGTAAACCCTAACGTTTTAGTTAGAATTAACATCAACAGCATCATTTTTTTCTGTCTTCTTAATCCCAACGTTCTCATCTGTGTTTTCCTCCCGCTTGGCTGCTGTCTTGGATTTGGGATGTCCCTCTTCCTCTCTCTCTTTTTTAGGATTGCGGGTTGAGGTGAAAGCAGAGCGGCTCTGATAGCCATAAGTGATGCTGGGTGTGCTGGAGAAAGTCACTCCAGAACTAAAATGGGTTTCTTCACCTTCCAGTAGCTTCCTATGAGGACATCAATAAAGACTGGTTAGTCAAAGGATGTCAAAAGTATGATAACTGTAGTTTAGTGTCAGAGGACAACAATCAATTTAATATATGTGCATGGTGCAGTGTTGTTTTTCCTTCTACAGCAGAATGAATTCTGATAGGCTTTCAATCTTTTCATTCATAATTCTAACAATGTCATTTTTTTGTTCTGTCAAAGTTGTAGGTGGATTCTGCTATTTTATTTTAATTTGGATTTTGAGAACTGTATTTTTTCATCATTATCTAGGGTGTCCGTGGGGCCTGAAAATATGTGAAATTTTAAAAACTGAATTTTAAATCTTAAATCCACTGAAATGTTTTGTTGTATGTCTTAAATCATTTTAAACAGGTCTTATTTTTGCTTTGTCTAAGTGTCGGGCCAACATCCATCCAATCACCAACAATACATCTTAATAATACGTTTTATTGCAGAGATACAATTTACAACAGCAGTTGAGGGAAAGATAACTAAAGACATGTATATGATTCCTCGTGATAATACCTGGTTATTAAAAAATCCTTAATGTTTTAAAGTTTTAACCCTGCATAAGTCTAAAATGTCATTTGTAATGGTTTTAAAGGCCTTTAAAAAGTCTTAAACTTGACTTGATGAAACCTGCAGAAACCCAGTTATTATACATTATATCATTATTTTAGCACGTCAATATTTATAGTTATTCTTAGTTTGAACTAATATTTGATTTCTCATGCATTAGTAGAATTGAGCTGTATTTATTATCTTGGCTTTGAGATAAGAGAAAACATCTTATTTTATGTCCACATTAAATGCAAGAAAAGCGTCTATTTTTCACCATGGTCTTCACAGACTTCACAGACAATAAATTAAATGATCTTCATTCAGCTTAATAGATACCTTTCTGTAAAAATCAGATAATGCACTTATTCTGACACATACTTATTAAAATATATGAAATTATGGTCACTATTTGATGATCCATTTGTTGAATTTAAGTTACATTGCAACTAATTATCATTAGAGAATAGACTGGGGTTGGGGTAAGGGTTAGTGTAAGTTGACATGTACTGGCAAAGTTTCTTATAGTCAGTTAAATGTCATTTGAAGCAACAGTATAAACAGATATTAAGCCACTGACAGCCTACTAATACTGAAATAGACCATCAAAATAAAGTGTTACCTAAATTATCTGCTATTATACAAAAAGTCTTGTACATGTTTTAAAAACATATTGCAGATAAATAGTAGTATTCTAGTGGTTTGAATGTTGGTGACAAAATATAAATATTTAAAAAATAAAGTATATTATTATTAGCTGCACTGTGATCCTTGAATATTATTTTAATACGCAATTAAATGATTCTTGTTCTAAGTATCCTTGACAATATTCTTTTGTCATAAATTATTATCAAGTTGGTTTTTTAAAGTTGGTATGGATTGTAATTATTTTTTGAGCTACATCGCATTTTTATTGTTTTGATTAAGGCTGGACTATTTTGGAAAATCGCAATATGTAATTTTGCTGCAATTTATATTGTGATATGAATACAATTTCTGCAGATGAATTGAATAGCTCTATTTAGGATAAAATCATTACCTTAGATTGTAATAATCTTGTTGAGGAGTGAATAGGTAAGATAGAGCAAAGATAAAAGTGAAATAAGTCGTCAGATATTCAGATACAGTAATACGATACGATATTATCATGATATTTTGCCCCTGATAATGATAGATCATGGTATCAGCGATATATCACAAGAAAACCATCCACAATATCATATTTGTAAATGAAGAGGGAAATATATCAAAAAATTACAAGGTGCATTTCTTTTAATAACAGCACATATATTTTCTTAGGAATTGCAACATTGTTATATGTTCGTTCTGCCATTAAAAGAAGTGCCACCTCATGCATATCGCTATTTTGTCCGGTCCCTATTGAATAATCAAAGGTAATGTAAAATGTTAACACTGTACATTCCTTATTGCTGATCAACAAGAATAATCAAACTCCACATTGCAGATGCTGCGATGTATGGCGAATGCACACATTGCGATATCGATGCTGAAACGATATATTGTGAAGCCCTAGTTTTGATGCTTGACACCCCTTTTGTTTTTGAACAGTATGACTGATTAATCAGTGCTTTACCTGTATGCTGCAATTTCAATGTCTAATGCCATCTTGACGTTCAAGAGATCTTGATATTCTCTGAGGTGACGGGCCATTTCACTCTTAGTATTTCGAAGTTCAAGGTCCAACTGCCCAATTGTTTCCTGGTTAATGGATAAAAAACACATTAGCTTTAGTGAAAAGACTTACAAAAAGAGAAAAGAAAAAGAACCCTTTTCACATTCACATACACACTGATTAATTAGCTTTGCACCTAAATAGGCTGTCCTGTAAAAGCTGATCTCTTGGCCTTGATCAGCCGTCTCGACGCAAAATTCCGAAAGACTAATCTGATTTACACGGCCACTTCTTTCACTCTTAAGAGATCAAAGGTCATAGATCATTATAGATATTTATGTGTGGATACTTTATATGGTGACATTTTAAACTTGCACATCTATAAAGTGTTTCTGTCACATCAAAATAAACACATATGGAATTTATGTTTCAGGTTTCTGCCACCAAGTGAACATGACCTTGCATAAACCTCTCTTGCAAAATCCTCTTTATGAAGAGACCGTTCTTAGTGGCATTAACCTCGGCCACCTCTCTGCGATTAGTTCAGCACCATGGACAGAACTCCCGGCTTGTTGACAGGGCAGTTCAAGCAGACTCATCCACGACCTGTGCTGTAATTCATGCTTAAGTATTTTTAACATCTTTACAGTTCTGCTATAATTATCAGACTTACATTTTTCATGAGCTACAATAGCATGATTACATTAAATATTTAGATATTTTAGCTCATCTCTGTCACATGACTAGATCATTTGAATCAACTAATAAAGTAAGAAAAGGTTATTAATTATTATCTTTAATTAGTTATGATTATAATTATACAGTCACAGCATCTAAAGCATGCTCTTTCCCTAATGCATTTATATAAATTAACATAAAATCTTAACATTGTGTTAAAATCAATGTATAACAATTAAATGATTAATAGACATGTTTTGTATTTGTATTTTGCTAATGATAATGATGATGGTTATTATTACTGAATTAAATGTTCTCTTTTTAATAATCAATGGTTAAAAAGAAAAGTGAAATAAAAAGTAACATCTGTATTATAAAAAATATAAAAGTTGTTTGAATAAACTGATGGGATAGATAGATAGATAGATAGATAGATAGATAGATAGATAGATAGATAGATAGATAGATAGATAGATAGATAGATAGATAGATAGATAGATGTGGTAAAAAATGTTAATAAATATGGTATCTTTATGTTGATTTATTATATGGAAACTGAAAATGTAATTTTTAATACATAATATACAAAATACTAAATGTTTTAATACCAAACTTCATATACATTATTGTGTGGAGATAGATAGATAGATAGATAATTTTTATGGATTTTAATGCATGGTATTTTACTTCATATTGTAATTTGTGTCTACCTGATAACCTGCGACCTCTGCATTGTGTGCTTCTTCCATCTCGCGGATCTGCCGTTCAAGTGACTCGTTTGTGCCTCGCAGGGTTTCAATCTCGATGGTTTTGGACTGTAGCTGTCGCCGGTAGTCGTTGACCTCCTCCCTAGTGGCCCTCATGGCCTCGTTGGTCCTGGTGGCCTGTTCATTGAGACTAGCAAACTTTGATTTGTACCATTCCTCGGCAGACTGCAGGTTTTTAGACGCGAGGGTCTCATACTGGCCGCGAATGTCCTTGAGGGCCGAGGTCAGATCAGGCTTGGACAACTCCACTTCCACAGATATCTGTGCCGCCTGGATCATATTAGTCAACTCGGTCACCTCTTCGTCATGCACCTTCCTCAGAAAATTGATCTCATCTAAAAGTGATTCGACCTTTCTCTCCAGGTCTACGCGGACCATGGTGGCATCATCCACATCTTTCTTGTAGGATCTGAGCGTCTGCTCTGCCTCCTCGCGCGCTCGGATCTCCTCCTCAAACTTGCCTCGAAGTTTCTGCAAGTCTTCCTCGATGCTGTCGCGTTCAATGAGAATGTGCGATTTCTCGTTGTTTAGCTCGTCTACCTGAGCTCGCAGGTCCCGGATCTCCTGCTGATAGAGTTCAGCAAGTCTGGACGGCTCGTTCTGCCTCTGGCGCAGACTCACCAGTTCGGTCTCCAGCACTTTATTGTGCTGCTCCAGATTGCGCACTTTCTCGATAAACATCGCGAACCGGTCATTGAGTCCTTGCAGCTGTTCCTTTTCATTGGTTCGAACGATTTTAAACTCGTTGTTCAAAACAGAGGTTTGAGAGAAATCCACGCTGTCGAAATGGACCGGCGAGAATGAAGATGACCGGCCCGATCTTTTATAGTAGCCCGCAGGAGAGGCGCTGCTGCGGGAGACAGACTGAGACCTGAAGCCGCTGGAGGACATGGAGCTCCGGGGAGAGACATTGCTCATTCTAGAGCCGGCAAAACGAGGGTTGTCCCCGAACAATTTTCTGTAGGATGAAGACATGTAGTGGTCTGATCCGTAACTCATCTTCGTCACAACTAAGGGAGTCTAAAACTGGTGTGCTTGCCATTATATACCCGGCGGACTGTCCCATTTAGCAGCCTGTCATATTCCCTCTGGTAGTGACTGTTAAGACAAGATCATTTGCTGAAACATTCAGGTGCAATAAAGTATTTAATGAGTTGTTGTGATGTAGCTGGGAATCGCGTACACATAATGAACAGACTTTCTGGCTGTGGAAACTGCGGTGTGTGTCGATGGAACTGTCCGACATTGCGCAGTGCTGAACAGACCCGCAATTCAACAGTTAAATCCATTTAGGTTTCATTTAAGAACATTTTAAGTATTTATGCCTTAAAATGTTTAGATGCCTATGCTGTTCCAGTCTGGACATTGGAATTAAACAAACAAAAAGCAGAAACAGTGCAACTCAGACTTTAAAGACATACATTTTTATATTGGATATACTCAAGACGTACTAAATACACGGGAAATACACGTAGAAAAGGCACTCTTGATCGTGATCAAGATTGTTGTATGTTATCGTAATGAATAAATTATCGCATGAAATAAAATCTAGACTGGTGAAAAACTTTCACTACACTTTGTCAAATAATTATCCTAAATGCCTTGACAAAGTTTTGGTTAAATTGCATTAAATGCAAAAGGTGTTTTTTATATAATAATAATTGTAACTGAAAATAATCTGTGTTTTTTATGTTTAAAATAAACTTTTTAAATGCATATTTAATGCTTATTCTAAATCGTATAACCTTGTATTTGGAAGCATAAACACCTTTTTAAATTTTTTTTTATTACAATTTTGGATCCATAAACAGCCTATGTCATGTTTCATTGGACCTAATCCACTTTTAAAGAACATTTTAAATGAAATGCACAATTTCTTGTATCTGAAACTAAAACGTCACAGATTATAATTGGCAACTCGGTGTAGTTGATAACCTGCAGATGGCGGTATTTATCTTCTAATTCTATATTTTTGATGAGTTTTTTTTGTAGATTTCTGCTTCATTTTTACCCCTCTCTGTGTATCTCACTACATAATATCTTTCACAATGTTCAGTATTCAATTAAGAATTTGTCTTAACTTTATTAATCCCCAGACAGACATGAATTTAAAAATAGAAAAATTTAAATGTAGTTCTTTATGGGTTTCAGATTGATTAGTGGTTTTAGATTAGTATCGTGTCGATTTCAACAAAGCAATTAGGCTATATTATTACCTGCGTTTAAGTGTATATTTCTTTGAAGCGTGTGCGCATGCGCATCACAGATAGCGCAGAGCTGCAGTTGTTGTTGGTCACTGACGGAGGTGAGGTAAGTAGCCTACAGTCCCTGCGGGGAAATATAACGCATCTGAAGAAACAGTAGTTATGTCATTAAATCGTTGCAGGAGGACTGTTGTATATGAGCGTTATTGCGACTTTTGTACGGCAGTCCCTTATACATTTTATACAATAATTTCCGGTTGATAAAAACTACAGGAATGTTAACGTTAGTTAGCTGCTGTGCTAACTTTACCATTACGGAACTGCATGGGACATTTTGCTCCCATTTATGACATAAGATTAATTTGTTATTAATAAATATTTACACTGGCTGACCATGACCCGGCATAGTCTGGAGATTAATGTGTTTATTTGTGTGAAACGGCTTCTGCTTTATATTAAAAGCTCTTTTGAGTGTTCTAAAAATACATAACGTTCTCATTCATCAGACAAAGATGTCAGTGAAGTCATACTGTTTTTATTTTTAGTTGAATTTAACATGCCATTATTTGCAGCACTATCCTGTGTATTTATTACATTTTGATATTTTTATTATTGGCAAACCTTCATTTACAGAGTGCACGTGCGAGTCTGTGTGTGTGTGTGTTTATAAATATTCTGTCAGAGAGGCTGTCCTTCTGTTTTAAGGTTACAAATTAAATCATAATAATAGACAATTTGCTCCAATTCTGTTCTTTTTAGAGGGAGTTTAAGTGCCATAAAGCTGGTAGCTTTCTGTAGTTGCGTGTCTTCCTGTTTTGAGTGTTTATCTTCCTGACAGGAAATACTGTTAAGTTAACTTAAAACGATTAAATTAAATCTAGTATTATTAATGTAATGAAAATTTTGAGACTAAAAAAGTTTTTGTTTGCGCATTATTGAGATGATTCATATTGATATTGATTCATGGTTTTTGTATCTGCTGAGGCAGGTATTCTATTTGCATTGTGTAGTTTATAATTTAGTTTAATAATTTATATACAGTGATTTTAAAGATGAATTGTCAGCTTTATTACTTCAGTCTTCAGAAATCACTGTAATATTATATTAATTGTTATTATTATTAGTAGTAATAGTAATAAAAGCAATAATGACTGCAGTAATAATTTTTTATTTTTTTTTAAACTACATACAATAAGAAAGCATTTATTTTCTCTTGGGTTTTCCTAGCTAACTAATTAGGTACAAGTATGAACAGCGATTTTCTGCGTGTTAACTTTTCCTGCCAGAAAGAATATTTTGATTTCATGGATCAATGATAAGCCCCCTTCCATGAAAGGATGGCATTCAATAATTCAAGAGATTATTCCCCTGGAATACTTGTCTTAGCCACTCCACAACTGATACATTTATTCACTCTTGGTCACCATATCTGGACAATATAAACCTTGCTTTGTGATATTTTGAAACTCGGAATGACATAATATCCAAATAGACATTAATTTGTGTGTATTCTGTTTTCATCAAACTTCTCACTCTTCCTGGCATATTGTAATATTTGTAACATAATAGCTTATGGCTTTGGCCATATGTATATTTTAGTATATGCAGTTATGTTTTGTGTCAGGCATTTTATGTTATGATGTATTTTTGTTTTGTGCATGTCTAAAAATAAAAAAATAAAATAAATAAAAACATATTAAAAAAAAGAAAGCATTTATTTAAACTTAAATAAATATTTAACAATTTGTTTGCATTTAATAAATGCTGCCTTGATGAACAGAATAATTCATTTATAATAATAAAAATAAAACAACTGACCCCAAACTTTTGACCTGTAGTGTACATATATTATAATTGTTTTTTCTATTATTATTATTATTATTTTTATCATTATCATTTAATAAACCACTAATACAACCATTATGTGCCATGTAAAACAGTTCTCTTTTATTTAATATTGCTACGTTTTACAGAATTTTAACGGTTAAAGATGACGACTTCTTGGAGTGATCGGCTTCAGAATTATGCGGATATTCCAGCCAACATGGACGGTTTATCCATGAAGAAGTACAGAAGAGAGGTGCATCACAGGTAGTTAAACATTTCACTTGTGCTTTTAGCTTTGCAGCCCATTGTCATTGTATTGATTCAATCAGACTGCATAGTATCTTGGTTACGCAAAAAACAAATAGTCTTACTCAAATTTACTTGTTTCAAGAACAACTTGTTTATTCAATTTTTCAAATTGTAACAGCAGGAGAAATTACTATAAATCATCTGGTTTTCATTTCAGATAAGATTGTGAACATTTTATTGGTAAAAACACTTTCTGATTGAAGTATTTCTTGAAATATTTATTTAATGAAATATGTTGGTGCTCAGAATAATTTTATGTAGCATGATTAGAGTTGCATTGCCGTTATGTTGCTTCGTGAATGCTTCTCTGTTCATGTCTGTCTGTCAAATCCTTTGTCAACTTCATTGTTGAAATGATGTCGGCTTCTGTGTGATTTAAGCAATGTCGTATGAATTGCAGGCTTTTTTTGCAAAGACTTTTTTTTTTTGTTTTGTTTTTTGGACTGCTCAAATATTTTTAAATATGAAATTATTTTTATAGGCTATATATACAAATCGTGTCTGATAGGGTAATACAGCACAAACATGTATTTTATACTAGCAATCAATATTTATATTGAACAAATGTAAGAATTAAATTACTGAAAATATTCAGCAGAAAGCACTATGAGAGAATAGAGGCCAATTTAAAATCACATTAAATGCAATGAATTAAAGACATGTATTGTCATATAAAAGCCTATAGGAACACAGTTGTTCATGTAGTGGCTTTGGCCGGTATGTACTGATGTAATATATAGTCCATGTATTCCTTTATCACAAAGCTTACCACAGGAACTGGCCCACTGTCATCCTTCTATGAGGTATGCCAAAGTTTTGTTGTTGACGTGCAGTGCTGACTGATCATCTGTTTACTTGATGTCTTTTCCCCCAATGTACTCATCATGGCACAGCACTAAGAATATCAAATGAACCAAACCATCAAGGATTTTGCACTGTGCTGTGATTTTATGTAGGTGTGAAGACCTGTGATGGGATATGATCATGTGTGATCATTGCTTCATTCTCCTTTCCTCTAGCTGTACCTTCTTGCTTCATGCTCTTAACACATCTTTCAGCTATAATTTACAGTAACAGCTCATTTGTTATAAATGAAGCTTTATTTGTGACACCCTCACACCTCAAATGTAGAGTTTGTTGATGATGTTCTAGCATCAGGTAAATCTAAAGAAAATAATAACATGCTTTAGGACTCATCATTAACCACTTGAAAGATAACAGATATGTAAGTACACTACCTGACAAAAGATTTGTCGTTGATCCCAGTTGTACGAGCAACAAATAATAACTTGACTTCTAGTTGATCATTTGAAAAGTGGCAGTAGGTAGATTTTTTTCAATAAATCATCTTTTGAACTGCATCCTAATCATCACAAATACTGCAAAAGACCTATTGGAACCCGCGTGGACCCAAGATTCTCACAGAAAACAGTTTGGTGATGGAAAAGTCATGGTTTGTGGTTACATTCAGTGTGGGGGCGTGTGAGAGATCTGCAGAGTGGATAGCAACATCAACACCCTGAGGTATCAAGACATTTGTGCTGCCCATTACATTACAAACCACAGAAAAGGGCAAATTCTTCAGCAGGATAGCGCTCATTCTCTTACTTAAGCCTCCACATCAAAGTTGCTGAAAGCAAAGAAGGTCAAGGTGCTCCAGGATTGGCCAACCCAATCACCAGAAATGAACATTATTGAGCATGTCTGGGGTAAGATGGCATTCAAGATGAATCCATAGAATCTTGATAAACTCTCAAGAGTCCTGCAAGAAAGCTTTATTTGCCATTTCAGATGACTTTATCAATACATCTATGCAATGACTCAAATAACTTATTGATAAAGTCATTCAAGCTATTGGAAGTCATACACAATATTCTTTTTTCCCACCGCCTCATGACTTTTTCTTCTACACTGTACATTATTTCTGTTAAATGACAAAACTTTTGACTAAGAAAAGTCAGACATTACTGTCCTAAATAAATAATTAAAAAACAAGGCATGATCATATTTTAAAATATGTACATTTTTAACATTTGTAAAATAAGTGTGATCTAGATACTTCTGATACAAAATGATCAACAAGAAGTCAAGTTATTATTTGTTGTTCCTAAAACTTGGATAAGCAACAATATTTTTGTCAGGTAGTGTAATTGTAACCCAAAAATGAAAATGTACTCGCTATTTGTTCTGCCTCAATTACTTTCAAACCAATATGAGTTTCTTTTTTTTTAGTTAAATGCTAATAAAAAAAGTGTTTTGTTTTTTTTTAAGAAGAAGAAAGAAGAAAGGTGGAAACTAGTAACCGGTGACATGCATAATATTTTTTCAGCATTTTAAAAAACATATATGTTTTTGTGTTCAAAAAAAAAAAAAGAAACTCAAACAGGTCTGTGACAAGTAAAGGCCGAGTTAATTATGACAGAATTTTCAGTTTTGGATGAACTGTAAAAATACCAAATTTTATGAAATCTAGAAAAGCCTTTTTTTATCCTAACTGTGAAGCATTTCAAATGGTAAGTATTTGTCTTTAACTGCATATTTTGCCTAATTAATAATAATTGAGATTAATTAAACCGTTTATGTATTTCATTTATGTGTATTTCAGTGTAAACCACACTTTTAAAAAAATATCTGTAAATTTGCTATTTTTTGGATATTTTTGTTTTTTGTGATTCATGTTTTTATTTTTATTTTTTTTACGTTTATTTATGCTTTTGAATTGTTAACATTTTGGGATTTTGATCTTTCTTCCAACAACTTTTAACCTTAAAAAGTTAGAATAAACAGAGTCATCAAAAGTCAACAGAGCAGAGATCAATGTCCCCTAATGCAATTCACAGCTGTAAATAAACTGAAAACACTTGTGAATCACAAAATGCTGAATCTGCTAATTAACAGATATTTGTATAGTGCATATTCTAACCAGACGAAAAGTGTTCTTGTGGTTAAAAAATAGCTAAAAAAACATATTTTTCAGGTTTGTAAAACAGATGTGTTCAGCAGACCATGTGGAAATTGTCCCCCTTATTTTATTATTTAAAAAAAATGTATTTATTTTTTTATTTTGCTGTCTTGATACCATGACCAGTCATTATCACCTGAACAAAAAAAAAACTTAATTCAATTGTAAATCAGGGAAATAAATGACCTTGCCTTTAGCTTCTTCTCATATTTGTCTGCTGTTGGCTGAACTAGGAGTAGATGTCATTTAACCAAATGCATAAATTCTCATTTGTTGCTTTCACAGGTCAAACTGTTAACTCATTATTTACACTAACATAAACTCCAAGGCAATGGAATTAGAAAACAGTCTGCTGAATTCAACACTGTTTGCAACCAACAGAATATCCATCAATTGATTGTATTTGTACCTCCACACAGAGTTTTTGTCAATAGAAGTTTGGCAATGGAGAAGATAAAATGCTTTGGCTTTGATATGGACTACACTTTGGCAGGTAAGATCAACAAGTATCTCTATGGAAGAACATGGGCTGTGGGATTACATGTTGTGAAGGTCATTTAAGTTTAAAAGAATCGTAAAGCATTACAAAATGGCAGGATCATAGTATGCTACTGTAAGATAATCCATGATCTCGTGTATTTGATGGTGTCATGGTTCTTTAAAAAGCACTCTTGTCTTCATGCCAAGCACCTGATTTCTCACTCTACACTCTTGATGTTTGAGATGGATGAGTGCACTGAGATCCAAAATATGAGATGTGGGTCTTTTCATTGGTTTTATTTCTGTTTATGGGTTTATAATGATAAACAAGTGCTAATGTTCACAGGAAATGTATTATGTTATGTATTATAAATGAACGTGCTTCTCTAACTATCTTATGATTGCACTGCAGTGAATTTGCTTTGTGTTGTATTTGTTTCAGCAGAAAAAAACAAGGGTTTGTAGCCAGACTTTGATTTTAATGATTAGTTTTTGCTTTCATCTAAATTTTATGGTCATCAATCTTATTGGTCTGTATCCAACTAGAGACCTTGGACTTAAATTGGTCTTGCTGTTATTCAGTTGAGCTTTGAAGACAGAATGGCAGTTCAGAGAGATTGGGATGTTTGTGTTTGTGGAGCTTGATCATGGGGTAGACTCCATTTCAGCAGTTTTGACATTTCCTTCTATCTCGAGCAGAAGTCTTGTTGTCTCTTTAGGGAAATGCTCATTCAGCTGATCAGGCTAATGTTTGGTTCTAGCTCCACATAATATTGTAAAAGTTTTGCATTTGTTTGATGTTCTCTGTTTCCTGAAAAATGTTTGCTCACTTTACAAAGCTCTGTTTATTTACTTTCTTGGGGTGGGAGGAGGTCTATCTTTAGTTGATTTGAAGAAACAACAAGGCACTTTTACTCAATTGTTCACATAGCAGTCATTCCAGGTCCAGTTATTGATTAATCTACAGTAGATTGAGAGTTAGTAAATTATGCTTTAAAAGAAACTGTGAAGCACTAAAAACTATAAAAATTGCCTTATTATTTTCAGAAATATCAAAGCATTAACAGGGTTCACTGCTAAGGATTTTTTTCTGCTGATCTGATCGGGCTAGTGGTTTTGATTTTAACTTGCCCTGCCAAAATTTTTACTGGCCCCACCAAAAAAAAAGGAGAAGTTAATAGCTATTTTTAGCCACATATTTTAAATAACATGTCAAAAATAATGTCTTTGAATCAAAAATTTTAATTAAATAATTTTTATTTTTTAAAAATGTTAATAAATGTATAATGAGCAAAATTCAAAGTGTTATGCAAACAAAAAGAGCAGTATGGAAAATGTGGAGGTATTTTATTGCAGTTCAAAATAATTTAAAAAAAAAAGGGTGGCTGACTTGTCAAACTGATGGCAAATTGTGCAAAACATTACTTTATTTTTTGACGTGTTGTTTCCACATAAATGTCTGCTTCCATGATGTTATAAACAGATATTTTCTTTTAGCCTTATAATTTGATGTTGCCGTTTCTTTGCTGTACTGATTGTCACCAGGTTATGGGAACAAAATAGCATGCTCAAAACATCAAATCACATAAGAGGAACTAAAAAGCAATATGGTGTTTACGACATCACAGAGAAGATAGCATTTAAAGACTTAAAAGCACAAACTTAAAATGCACGCAATTGACAAATATTCACAGGCAAATTAAACTTTAGTGACAAGGCAACACTGTCCCAATCGGGCCAGTAATGATCCTTTCTACTGTCCCAAGCGTCTCTCACGCTGGCCCTTATTGTTAAGCCCTGATTCATATTCTTCTAGCTGTTTCATATGTTTACTGGAAATAGAAAGAAATGGACTATTATGCAAATAAAATTAAAGTACCTTACCAGTCAACTTTTGGGTCAGTCAAATTTATGTTTAAAAGAAATTGAAAATTTAATTTAATAATGCTGAATTTATTGAACCTTTTCATTAAAAAATCCAATGATGTCAGTTGCCACAAAACCTTAAATATCAAAAAAAAAATTTTTACTATTAATAAAATAAAAGGGTATTTGTGTGTTTGTTTAAGCGCCTAATTTATTTTTTCAAGTCACAGGAGTAAAGGTTATTTTTAAAAATATATATAAATTAAAATATTGCACTTTTGAATTGTGATTACATACAGTGTATATTATATTCTATTAAAATATTACTGTTGTCACTTGGTGAACATAAGACATCTTTCAGAAACAAACAAGGGGCAAGTGTACTGAATATTATAATATGTTAACCCTTGTGTGCTGTTGCAGATGTTTTCTTCCACGCTGGGGTGATTTTGAATCTTAATTTGGTCTCTATTTTCTCTGTGTTTTATCAACTGAAATGATGTACATATTTTGTACATATACATTTTTGGAAAAATGCTTTGAAATAATTGAACAATGCACTGGGCAAGTGTACTACCCTTTCGTTATGTTAATGGCTGTTTTTGTCCCATTGACTTTCATCACATTTTTTGATTATGCATTCTTGATTGTTGGTAGCTTTCCCTGTTGGGAACAGGTCAAATCTGCTATTTTTACTGTTGGTCAACAGTTGCAGTGCAAAAAAAGCTTAGTTTCTGGTTTTTATACGGAGGTAAGTGTGTTTGTGAATGTGTACGCAAGACCTTTGCACACTCACATTGATATGTCTGAAAAAATTAAAAAAAAGCAGCTCAGTTCTCAGAACATACAGTTGTAAACATAGTAAGTATATTAATGCACACACACTATTATTTGTGTTTTACTCCATAGAACTCTATATAAAAGCGAGATTTTTTTAACAGGCCAATCTAAAGGGTTAATGGTGTCAACTGATGGTCTACAGTAGAAATTAATAATTTTACTTTCTGCCAACAGTATGAGTTTGAACGAGTGTGCGTGGATGTTTCCCAGAGATGGGTTGTGGCTGGAAGGGCATCCGCTGCGTAAAATCGTGCTGGATAAGTTGGCTGTTCATTCTGCTGTGGCGACCCAAGAATAATAAAGAGATTAAGGCGAAAAGAAAATGAATGAATGAATGAACTTTCTCCCAACAGGAAAAAAACAAGAATGCATGATTATATGATGTCGAAGCTTTGCAATCTAAAAATATTGTTATAATAGATGTCAACAGGGCAAAAAGAGCCACTAACATAAGTAAAAGATTGTAAATTTCAACAATACACAAGGGATTAACGCATTTTCACCTCCTTTATGTACTATATTGATCACTCTATAGATAACCTAGTCTCTGTTTTCCTTAATGTTAATAGTGTACAAGTCTCCGGAGTATGAGTCTCTTGGCTTTGATCTGACTGTGGAACGACTTGTTTCCATTGGTTACCCCCAAGAGCTACTAAACTTTGTCTATGACCCTGCTTTTCCCACAAGGTGATTTTTAAGTCATTTTTCAACCTTTTCAATGCAATAAAACTTGACTTGCACTGCATATTTTGATCCACACATGTTCTGTTTACCTTTCAGAGGCTTGGTGTTCGATACAACATATGGAAACCTGCTGAAAGTAGATGCATATGGAAACATTCTTGTGTGCGCTCATGGTTTCAACTTCCTGCGTGGGTGAGTCAGCACAAGCATTTAGGATCAAGCGATGACCTGGTTATTTAAGTTTGGTTCAGTTGTGTCCTTCATTTTAGTATTTGTTTCATCTTTGTAACAGAGACAAAATATTTGCGACAAAATGTCTTGGTCACACTTCCCACAAAGGTCATAATTAGTGTATTTTTCATGTTGTTTTCAGTCCAGAGATAAGAGAGCTGTACCCAAACAAGTTCATTCAGCGTGGAGATACAGAGCGATTCTACATCCTCAACACACTCTTTAACCTCCCAGGTCAAAATCTTATATCAAATTTTACACACACACACACACATATATATATATATATATATATATATATATATATATATATATATATATATATATATATATATATATATATATATATATATATATATATATATATAAAGATAATATCTGTAGTTTATGTATGAGCTCACATTAAATGTGTTTGTGTTCTTTTAGAGACATATCTATTTGCCTGCCTGGTGGACTTCTTCACTAGTTGCTCAAGATACACCAGGTCTTTTTTCTGCTCTCATTTTATCTGTAACTATTCTGATATATAATTATAGTAAAAGTGGTGTTTTGTGTCTTTTATTTTCATTCCAACAGTTGTGAGATGGGCTTTAAAGATGGAGATCTTTTCATGTCTTTTAAGAGCATGTTTCAGGATGTCAGAGATGCTGTGGATTGGGTCCATTTTAAGGTAAAGGCCATTTTTACATGTTAACATACTTGATTCTTATAAAGAACTGCACTTTGTGTAAATCTTAAACTGTGGATAACCTCTTCTGTGTAATATTTCAGGGCTCACTAAAGGAGAAAACGGTTGAAAACCTAGAGAAATATGTGGTGAAAGATGTAAGCCAACCAGATTGTTGTGTAGACGTGAGCTGTATTCCAGAAAGCAATCAAATATACATCAAATATACATTTCCAAACAATTTAGCCTAAATAAGTTTCTGGGAATAAGTTTAGTTATCTCAAAGTATGATTGCTCTGAATATACAAGACATTTTCAACAAAATACAATGTCCTAATATCCCCTAGCTGGTCATGCTTAAGTTGCAATGACTACTTGCATACCTTGAAAGTTACCTCATCCTTTAGAACCGAATGTTTAGGTTATCTATTAACTTAACATCTTATGTCACATAACCTGCTTACAAGAATACACTCCAAGAATTACTATGTTGCAATTTTACATTTATTAATAATTAATTACAATAAATAGTATACCGACATAAGTATTTTATGTGTTTCCATATCTTTTGTCTTTTCTTAATCTAGGCTAAATTACCATTGCTTCTAAGCCGAATGAATGAAGTTGCCAAAGTGTTTCTTGTTACCAACAGTGACTACAAGTACACAGACGTGAGTTAATCAAAATATGAGACCTGAATAATCTAATTTCATTTAAGACCTGACAAAATCTGTTGGATTTTTATAAAGGATATACACTACCGGTCAAACGTTTGGAGTCAGTAGAATTATTACATGTTTTAAAATAAGCTTCTGCTGCTCACCAAGGCTGCATTTATTTAATCAAAAATACAGTACAAACTTTAAAATTGTGAAAAGTTATTGCACTGTAAAACAACTGTTCAAAAGTAGTTTATAATTTAATAATTTACTCCGGTGATTTTAATGATGAATTTTCAGCTTCATTACGCCAGTCTTCAGAGTCACATGATCCTTGTAAAATCACTCTTATATTAATAATAATTATTGTTATTACCATTATTGATATTATAGTAATGGTAATCATAATAAATGACTGGAGCAATACTTTCATTTGAAACTACATACAATAAAAAAGCAGTTATTTAACAATTTAATAAATATTAGCATTTTTACAGTTAATAAATTTAACTGTAATACCTCTGTAACCGCCTTGAATAATTTTCTTTAAAAAAATACAACATGGAAAAAAATACTGACCCCAAACGTTTGACCGGTAGTGTACGTTAGATGCTTGCAAATATTTGGTCAAACTTAAAGCTTCTGTGTGAAGTACATTTTAAATATATTTTAATGCATTATTATGCGTTGTAATACATTTAAATGCATTGTATGTTGCTTTATTTATTATGTTTAGGTTTATTGTATTAAAACAACCCATTTTAAATGTAACGAGAACTGCATGTTACTATAATGTGGTTCGTTATTTGTGAAAATATTTTTAAATACATTGAGAATATTTTCCTGAATTAGTTAGTTTTACATAAAGACATCAAAACTAAAAAAAAAAGTGTTATAATAATTTCCTCTCTCTTTTTCAGAAAATTATGACATACTTGTTTGATTTTCCACATGGTCCAAAAGTAAGTAACCATTCTTCAGTAACATTGTTATTTTGTATATATATGTAAACAATTATACTGGTAGTGCCTGCATTTTTATTTGTCCCAGAACACCATTACAAATGTCAATGGAGAAAGGACAGCACACATTTTACATCAAATTTGTGTTGAAAACTTGAACCAGAAAACAAAGACAAACACCATTGTTAAGAGAAAGACCCTGAGGAATAATTTGTCATTTATGATGTATCTGTAACACCATCAGCTTTTTTTTATTTAGGAGCAAATATTTGGAAAAGGGATTAAAAAGAAAGTGAGGATTATCAGGGGCCATATAAGATCTTTTATATGTTGCAGGTTTATCACATTCACAGACATTGATAGACTAAATCTAATATTTCTTTATTACAGTTGGGTTCTCCTCATCGACCCTGGCAGTCCTACTTTGATCTTATTCTGGTGGACGCCAGGAAGCCAATGTTTTTTGGGGAGGGCACAGTCTTGAGACAAGTGGACACGGTAAGATCTGCTTAGACTCACAAGAGTAACTTTCAGAAAAATTTTTTTTTTATTGATTCACATTCAGCAATTTGTCTGTTCTGTAGACCACTGGGAGACTGAAGATTGGGACATATACAGGTCCCTTGCAGCATGGCATAGTATATTCTGGTGGTACGTGGTATATGCAGGTTTTTATTTATTTAATAATTGGTTACAATTCATACTGTTGACTACTGGCTTATTACCTGCCTATAATAAGATATTAACTGTTCTTTAACAGTTGTAAACCATGATCTTATTCTGCATTCCTAATCCTACCTAAACCCAACTTCTACCTTACTTACTATTAATAAACAGTTAGTTAGTAATTTATTAAGCTAGTAGTGTTAGTTAATGGTTTGTTAATACCGTAAGTTGTGACCTTAATTAAAGTGTTACCAATAATTGTCTGATCTGGCTGATAGAATTTGTTTTTCCACCTCAGGTTCATCAGACATAGTTTGTGATCTGCTGGGAGCAAAAGGAAAGGACATTCTGTACATTGGTGACCACATCTTTGGAGATATCCTGAAGTCTAAGAAGCGTCAGGGTTGGAGAACGTTCCTGGTGATTCCTGAGCTGGCTCAGGAGCTTCACGTTTGGACTGACAAGAGCAGTAAGTATTGAAAGTGTTGTGTCTTGGCAAACTTGGTAGACTGTCACTGATCAAAAGGCAAAATCTTCAAAAATGTTTTTTTATAAAGATTTTATTGTGTGCAAAGAATAGGTCAGACATTGTGACAAAGACTGTAAAACTAGCTTCCCATTATATCTGTTTTCTCCAATCCTCAAGGTTACAGGCTAATCTTCTACATATCCCAAGATTGTAAATAGCATTTCATTGCTTCCTCACCCTTGAGCTTTGTGTACTTGGGTTGATTATTATGGTGACCCTCACAACATTCCTGAACCTGATGGCTTGACCTAAGAATATTGTTCACTAATCTCAAAAAAAAAAAAAAAAAAAAGAAATATATATATATATATATATATATATATATATATATATATATATATATATATATATATATATATATATATATATATATATATTGGTATTGAAACAATGGTTTCCTATGGAAATACTTCTTTAAATTGCTTGAATGTAACACTGCACCGTTGCTTACTGTATTATTTTCAAAGTCATGAATATGCTAATTATTCCCCCGCTTTCATTCAGTGAATTAATGGATTAACAGTTATTGCTGTCAGTTACTGCTATTTTGAATGGATTGTAGCTCAGACACCGACTACGTTTACATGGACATTAGTGATCAAACTATTTGCCTTAATCTGAATCCGTCAATAATATGATTAAGGTGATTACATGAGTTCCTTTTTAAATGTTCCTTTCATGATCACGTTTTACATGTTATAGCACATAATTCGATTAACATCATTGCTTAACTGCGCTATCCACGTTTCATTCGCAGTTTCATATAAATTCCGGTGTTTCATTTTTATTTTATATGTATTTTCTGCAGTTTGGCACTTTCACTTTCATTAAGGAACATTTTATGCATGCCCCCCGTAACAAACGAGATATTGGATGTGAGTATTTACTGCTGGAAGAGTGTTGTTTGATACTGCATGCTTAATGGGTTAAAAAAAACCTCAGAATTTCCCAATGCAGGTGTCTGTGGTCCTTCACCTACTCTGTAGGTGCAGAAAATAGTGTCAAACAGCCATGTGTATATGGACTATCCTGTCGCAAAATATGGCGCAAATTCTGCACAACGGTAATAGTTTGATTGTAGTGTTTACATATCTGTACTGGACTTCAATAATGCAACTAAAATCAGCATACGCCACATGTCCTAATTTCATTTCTGTTTAGTTCGATTATGACTTTAGTCGGATTAAGGTAATCAAAAAAATCGTTGTTTAAATGGTAGACTCTTAATCAGAGTATTGTCTTAATCAAATTATAATTGGATTATTGGTGTCCATGTAAATATACTCAGTGTTTGATGGGAGCTCTTACACTTCTTAGTTAATCACAATCTCACAAAGTTCCATTATAATACTGTGAGGCAGTGTCTAGGCTGTAGAATTGGCAAATGATTACAGAAACATTATCAATATGATGGTGTAAAACTACATTTCTAATCTGTTACCACCTTGTGAAAATAAGCGCAGTTAGAAAAGCAAAATATAGAGTGGAGCATTGCTATTGTCTAGAAGTGTAATGCTAACGTGGTGTTCATTTCATCATTGAAATTAAGTGGAAAACATGTTCGTTGCCTATTGCTTGATATAAACAGAAACTTGAAAGGTAATCTGTGCTAGTAACATACAGTAATCAAAAACAATTGATGTGCACGCTCTGATCCACTTGTCTACTGAATTACCTGTGTAATTTATAGTGTTTTAATTATAGTGTTTATTATTATTTAATTTTAGTTATTATTTTAATTATAGTGTTTAGTGACTAAAAACACAAAAATAGTATTTACTCAAAAAGATCAAATTCTAACTAACACATATAACATACATAATTAACATATTTTGATGTAACCTGCTGCTTTGTGAAACTGAGTGTTGGCTTTCAGTCACTTTACTGGTGTAGAAGATGTGAAGTTTGTGTTTGTGTCTAGCCAAATTTTGTGGACGAAATTAATAATGATCAAAAATAGTTCACAGATTATTTGTAAATGAAATGTCTCAGAGAAAATATTGTGTTATGGTTACGATTGGTTGCAAAATAGATGTATGAAATTAAACATATGAAGTGATACAATGCATAATTATAACCCGCTTAAAAGTAGACCTGAGAGTACCCTGTTGAAAATGCTGGGTTCCTTAACTTAATTGTTTTTACAAGTTTAAGTTTATTTAACATAAAACAATTATGTTTTCCCAAAGCAAACCTTAAGAATTTTGTTGTTCCTACTTAAATTAAATAAGTAGTTTGAACAAGCTGCAAAAGTAATTTTTTGAGTGTAGGAGAGTGAGAGAAAGAAAGCAGGGACCAGAGAAAAAAAAGTAAGAATAAGAGCTAGAGAGGAGAGAGAGAGCAATAAAAAAAGAATGCTCTTTTATCTTCTCATTCATCATGTCACCAAATCGGCAGTTTAAAGCTTCCCCCAAGGTGTGACAACTTGCAAACCCCCAATGTAAACACATCTCATCCTGCAGGCCTTGATCTTATCAGCCTTTCTGTGCCTTTTACAATTTCAATTCATCCATTTGGAAAGAAAAACTCAGTTTGCAATAAAAACAAATGCTTTTGAGCATTTTCAGCCTTTTTGTATATACAGTAGTGCTCTACAATACAATTAATCTCTTATGTACACTGCATATACACTCACCGGCCACTTTATTAGGTAAACTTTTCTAGTACAGGGTCGGTCCTGTACTTTGTCTTCAGAACTGCCTTGATCCTTTGTGGCATAGATCCAACAAGGTACTGAAAATATTCCTCAAAGATTTTGGTTCATATTCACATCCATGATGCAAATCTCCCATTCCACCACATCCCAAACGTGCTCTATTGGATTGAGATATGGTGACTGGGGAGGCCATTTGAGTACAGTGAACTCATTGTCATGTTCAAGAAATCAGTCTGAGATGATTCGCGCTTTATGACTTGCTGTGTTATCATACTGGAAGCAGCCATCAGAAGATGGGTACACTGTGGTCATAAAGGGTTAGACATGGTCAGCAACAATACTCCGCTGCACACCTCGGTTGTAACGAGTGTTTGTTGAGTTACTGTTGCCTTTCTATCAGCCGAACCAGTCTGGTCATTCTTCTCTGATCTCTGGCATCAACAAGGCATTTGATTATTTTCTCTTTTTTCGGACCACTCTGTGTAAACCATAGACTGTAAAATATATGGACGTACTATCCGTGACGTCACCCATAGTTTTCTAAAGAGCGCAAAAGAAGCCACAAGTAGGCGCGGCCAACCGTCGCCATTTTGTTTGCGCGTCATCACACCCACGGCGGGATACCAAACAAGAGCAAAGAGGCGGAGAGTGAGCGGAGCTACAGACACCTGCTGACAGTTTGCTTGGACCTGGTTCAGACACACTTTACTTTGGGAGAAATGCTTAATACTTAATCACCTGTGACTCATTTGTATTCTGACCACTTGTGCTTGGTTGTATACTATATCAATAAAGTGTTTAGTCTTTTAAAAACACACTGCTGTAATACATTGAGCCACTAAACATTGTTCTTATGACGTTTTTCAACAGGAGGAAAACGCAAATTACTCCCAAACACTTCAGATATAGTCTGTGTTAGTTAATGTAAGACTATTGATGAAATCCAGCATAACACTGTATGATAACACTTTAGATGACTGTTCTAGAGCCTACAGCTAATCAATCTGACAGATACTGGTGTACATTACAGCTTTAAATATAAAAATAAACGATAAAATATCTTAAATAAAACAAATACATGTATAGAGATGGTGTATAAGTATATAACTTTACTCACATGAGAAACGGAGGCCACGTGAATGGTTTGTGAGCACAATTAAGTGCACTCAGCATGCCATGCCATCTAATAATTATAGGAAACAAGTCCAAAACGCAGGTGACTGTGTAAAGCCACATAAAACAACACAGAAATACGATAAATATGCCGAGTTCAGTGGCTAATCTGCAGGATTCAGCTGTGGTGACATGACGGCGACCAACGAGACCTAGCTGTCACTCAAGTGGCCACTCCCTTAATTATGCAAACTTAATATAACTCAATATAAAGGAAACGGATGAGTTATAAAAAAATTCACCCCCCTCACAGTTGTCATGAAGGGTAATATTAGCTGTATTAACCTAAATCTTTTTTTGTACCAGGCTGTAAACACCTTTTTTCTGCTGTAAAGTTGGCCATTCTAACAGTGGGCTCAATTGAAATTTGCTCTATTTTGGAGCCAGGAGCGGCCAGGACTAGCGGAATTTCGGATGAATTGCAGTTTTAGTTACTTCTGTATTGGCTTCCTGAGGGAGAGCGGGAGGTTGTCGCTTGGTGTAAACCATAGAGATAGTTGTGCATGCAAATTTCAGTAGATCAGCAGTTTCTGAAATACTCAGACCAGCCTGTCTGGCACCAACAACCATGCCACGTTCAACGTTACTTAAATCACCTTTCTTTCCCATTCTGATGCTCAGTTTGAACAGCAGCAGACCGTCTTGACCATGTCTACATGCCTAAATGCATTGAGTTGCTGCCATGTGATTGGCTGTTTACAAATTTGCGTTAACGAGCAGTTGGACAGGTGTACCTAATTAAGTGGCCAGTGAGTGTATACATTTGACAACATTTAAAGTGGATCATCACCTTTCATAAAAGTTGTCCTAAACTGTTGAACAACACCCATTTTTGTCTTTGGAACATTTTGAAAAACATTTTGATTCACTTCAAATGTTGACTACTGTACATGATCAAATCTTGTTTGTCTTGTTAATAATAAGTATATTTTTAACAACACCAGACAGACATAAACAAATAGAAAAGATTTTCATTTTTATTTGTGTTATTTTCTTCAGGCACAGAAGTTCATGTCCATGAAACATAGACAGAGACAGTTCATCGTGTTCTCTTTTTTTTGCAGGCCTGTTTGAGGAACTACAGAGTCTGGATATTTTCCTGGCAGAGCTCTACAAGTAGGTATCATCTATGAACTCTTGCTCAGATGTTTGCTCTGCCAGCATGCAGTGCCAGTTCATGCTCACAGTCATGCACTCGTGTACCCGGAGAAGGACACGTCGCTCCCTCTCTGCCGTCCACAGCCATTTGACATCCAGATAAAGGGGTGCACATTCTTTTCTATTTTAAGACTGACGGTTCAAGGCTTGTTACATTTAACTCTTTCATTACTGTTCGAGTACCAAACACACAATTCTGTTTTTGGCTTGGTTATTTTTATCTACATTTGTATTTTTTTGCCAACAGGCATTTGGACAGCAGCAGCAATGAGAGACCTGATATTAGCTCTCTTCAGAGGAGGATCAAGGTATTTTTATTGGTTCTAAGGAAAGCAGTACACCTTGCACTGAGAATCATGTCACGTAAATGTAGTCAATAAAAGGAAAAAACACATGTAAAGGGCAGGATAAAACCCTTCAGCTGTAAAATAAATTCTTAATAACTACTTTATAGAGTGAACGTAGGCATCAATCAATGTTGGATGGAGAAGTATAATTAAGCCATTTTAATTGGCAACTTTTTTAGAAACCAAATTTAAAATTGAAAGAACTTTAGTAAGTCCTGTATATAATGATGCGTATAATATTCTAACGTTGAGCAGTAAGTGAAACTCTTTAAATTTTTCTCTTTTGTCTATCAAGACTGTTTTTTTTTTGTATAAAATGATAGTGAATAGGTCATTATATTGTGAAAATGTACAGTTTGAGGTCTTTTTTTACAGTTTAAAGTTTAAATTCTATTTTCTATTTTAAAGTCTACATTTGTCTATTTTTATCATTTAAAAATGCTATTTAATTCTATGATAGCAAAACAGAATTTTCAGTATTATTCTATAAAGTTCTGATAAGAATGAGCTATTTCTCAGATCATGATACTTGGTTCAAATGACAAATTGTTTACATGTGCTGTGATTTAACGTCAGGGTTATTTTTTTATAAGATATTAATTTATAAACCCTTATGAACATGTCTGACAACGAGTTGTTTTGTGCATACAATTTAGATGATGACAATTTTATTTTAAATTTTCAATACATTTATTAGATTTTTATAGAAAGTCCAAAAGAACAGCACTTATTTAAAATATCATTGTTAGAGTCTTTGCAAACAATTAAATAAAAAAATTTTTTTATGTAACTTTTGATCAATTTAATGCCTAGTTGTAAAACAATGAGAGAAATAAGTCTGACTCTCCCCAAACTTTTGACCATATTAGTTTCAGTCCAGAGGAGAGGAATGATTTTAATCAAACTCCGTATCATGTTGGCACCAATGGCCTAGTGCAGGGGTGTCCAAACTCAGTCCTGGAGGGCCGTTGTACTGCATAGTTTAGCTTCCTTCAACATGCCATAGAAGTTTCTAGACTACCCAGAAAGAGCTTGATTAGCTGGTTCAGGTGTGTTTAATTGGGGTTGAACCTAAATGGCCTAGTGGTTAGTGTGTCAACACATAATGCTCACGCCAATCCAAGTTAAATTTCCAGTGCGATGTCATTTGCTGATTCTTTCCTTCTCTCTGCTTCCCACACGTTTCTCTCTGTAATTCTCCACTGTCTTATCATAATAAAGTATAAAAGAACTACAAATGTATAAATTAAAAAACAGCTGTTTCTGTATGTCTCCAATTTGCTCAGAAAGTGACCCATGACATGGACATGTGCTATGGCATGATGGGAAGTCTGTTCCGCAGCGGCTCTCGCCAGACACTCTTTGCATCTCAAGTGATGCGTTACGCTGACCTGTATGCGGCGTCCTTCATCAATCTCCTATATTACCCATTTAGCTACCTGTTCAGAGCTGCGCACGTCCTGGTAAGTAAGCTCAACAAAAATTTAAGTGTTTTCAAGCAGTACTAACAAACAGATGTTTTGGGATGTGGCCATAGCTGACGTTCTGCTCTTTTAATGTTTTACTTACTCACTTGAGTGAATTTTTCAGGTTGTAAGGTATTCATTCCAGGATCAATGTACATTGACAGAAGGGATCAAATTTTAATTTAGTATTTGCAAGAAAGAAACACTTTGACACCTACAGCACATTAACAATATAAAAAACACAGCGCTTTAAAGGCTTTTTCACACCAAGCTGACAACAAACAACTAGTGTCGACAAACCCAACTGTGTTGTTGCCTCTTGTTGGCTTACGTCTGGTCCAAAAAGTTTCCTGTAAACACTTAAAGTGGACAAAAGTCAACTGAAACAATAAAATGCATTCTGCGCGATGTGTCTTTCTGCGCCTGTGTTTACTCATTTACAACTACTGATGCGCACATGCAAAACGTAATTGTCACTCACTAAGGAGGGATTCGCTCTTGCAAATATATTTGATAATCCAATAATCCATATTGTTTGCAAATATTTGAGAAATGTAGCTAAATTACAGATGGCCTGTATGTGTTATTTCTTGATTTTAATTTTTTACTTGCTACGTCACTTCACTTCATCACACTCGCACTCTGATTCATTCCTGTATAACCAGTCAGAGCACTCTATTCAGCCGATGACCACAGCTGATTCTACATGCTGAATCAGGCTAACGAACTCCAATGTTAATCAAATGAGAGGTAACGTGTGGAACACACCAAACCAACTAACCAGACCAGCAGACCAATGAAGCCCAACTGCTGACCGTCGGCTTGGAGTGTCCTAGTCTTAAAAGAAACCACTTTGAGCTGAGTTGACTTTATTGGTACCCGTAGGTAGATTCTTTTTGCAGCAACGTTTGGCATTTGATACAAACAATTAAATCACACGTTTCAAGGGCCAAGGGGTAGAGGTAAAATAATAGAATTGGGATTGGGCCTTTATCTCAACCACTCTAACTGGCTGAGCTGTGATGTAAACAAAACAATTGTGACTATTACGGCCCATGTCTAGGGGAAAACAACATGGGCATAATAAAAGGGAAAAACAAATGTATTGGGGTGGTGGATTTCCCAATCAAAACAAAAACTTAATACAAAAGATCCCCTTCGGTCGACAACCAAACTCGGACACTAAGTTGAGAGTAATTGAATAGATTTATTATAGAAAAAAGCAATAAATTTAAATGAGCATCTCTTCAGGGGGGCCACTGGCCAAAATAACAAACTGAAGAATCTATAAAGTAAATGCACTAAATTACCTATAAATATTTAAAGAAAATACAGGAAGCCTACCTTTCTCCTTAAATAAACATAGTCAAAAGTAATCCAATAAATATCCAGGCCACCCCTACAAGCACAAACTCTCAAAAATAAGTTAAACATATGAACAATGGTAACAAGTTTGAATGTTGGTCGTCGGCTGGAGGGGTATAATGAAAATCCTGGAGCTCCACTCCTAGCAACGATCACTGCACAAATGAGCTTTCCGAACCCTGCCGGAAGCCTTTTTTTAATACAGGCCTCCGAGACCAGCAGCCAATCAGAACTCGAGATCACGCCGAAATGGGAGCCTATGGGATAACAAAAAAAATAAACAGCTAGAAGGCGGGACAAAGAAAGAGACACATGCAATACGCAATAAACTTTAGTACGTCATAACAGTGACCTTATTCTTTATGTAAAAGCGAGTGCTACCATTGAAACATTATTGGCTTGAGACTTCAGGTCATTGACTTTCATTTATTTTCAGCCGTAAAAAAAGGCTTGTTATGCTGCTTGATGGTGCTAACTGATATTTTCTAATTATATTATTGTTGATTTCATGTATGGTCCTTGATACAATTGTTTGTAGAGCAAGTTATTTGACTATTTCTACAATGTATTATTCCAAGTCACTTTTGCTATTGACAACTTAATCAGTGGTTCTAAAACAATCGCAAAACAAATAAGGATCAAATGCTGTTTTTTAAGGGGGAGGGGCTACACAATATACTCCGCCCAATCTTCATGTTTTAGTTGAAATTACTCTAAAAGGGTAATGATTCGCACTCATCAAGTAATTGCTTCTTACTGTTTTTATTTGTACATTCTTCAGGTGATTCAAAATCACAAACGTGTTTCATTCATTACCTTTTCGAATAATAGCATTGACAAGATTGACGCACCAAAGAAGTTTCTTTAAAAACAGAGAGTGTGCAGAGCAAACTTCACTACTCTATCAGTTGAAATTACGTCACACATTTGTACACTACAGGGGAACTTAACTGACCCATTTTTGTCTGTGGCTTGGTTTACAAACAGATGCCTCACGAGTCTACTGTGGAGCACACTCATGTGGACATCAATGACACAGAGTCCCCCATGGCCACCCGCAACCGGCACGCCATTGACTTTAGAGAGCACGAGTGCAAGAGACACCAGCTGACCCGCTCCATCAGCGAAATCAACCCTCCACACCTCTTCCCTCAGACGCCTCAGGAGATCACACACTGCCACGATGAGGATGATGACGAGGAGGAGGAGGAGGAGGAGGAAGAAGAGGAATAAGCACACGACTGCTGATATTACATCTGATATGCATCTACTGTAAACAAGTATGATCCCTGCATTCACACACAGCCATATATTTTGTAAAGCTGCAAAGAGAGGATGTTTATTTCTTGGGAAATATATTTTAGAGTTCAAAGTTTGATGAGAGGATGAAGCTAAAATGTTTAGCTTCCTATTTTTGAATGAGGTCCACTTAGAAACGACAACAGATCTGTGAATTATTTGCATGATGTTGAGGAAACATTACGAGTTACGAGGTACATAGCTGACTTAAGTAAATAGCATGAATACTTCTTTTTTGGCTCTGTGATGTATGTAGATCGCTTTCAAACTACAGAGAGGAGCCGTATAGCATGCTGGGAAATGACACCAACAGTACAGCTTGCTTGTTATCCGTTTGACTGCCTGTTCAATCGATGTAACATCGCCATCTACTTTTCAAAACTAGTAGTACGTAAATTTCTGTCATTATTATTTTTTTTTTTTCTGAGGAAAAATGCAACTTTTTAGGGTACTAGAAAAGGTTTGAGTGTCTTATGCACTCGCCCTGATCACTGTGTTAATATTAGACTGAGAATCTAGAGCTTAGATTTATTGCCTACTATTTTTATATCCACTGACCTACAGTTACTGCAGCTAGATATGTTTAAACACATTCTTTTTGTTGTTGTTTATATTAGCATAATGGTTAAGTTTCTGGCAGAGGACTGTCATTTAGGAAGAAAAAAGCTGGTCGAAAGAATTGTGGGAACCAGTGGATCGACATCCATTGAACACGCGGTTATTATGAATATTTGTATCTCTGTTATACAGTCCTGATTCTGAAATCTTTGTTTTTGGCTGACATGGTGCTGTTTAGCATCAGAATCTTTTTTGATGTTTTTGTTTTAAACTGAAGGGAATTTATGATGGGTCTATGTTGGTTTGATATACTGTACTGCTTCATTTTAAACAGTATTTGGACAGAACCCCTGGATTATTTCAATCCGAGTCATTTTGCCAATGTAATATGTGGATTTGTTTATTCAACCAAGGACTGTTATCGCTGTCCCTCTTTTAAATTTACAGATGCTGTTGATTTATTGATTTTGTGTAATGTATTTTTAAAAATCCTTTTCAATGTTTATTTAGGCTTTTCCAAGTCTGCTGTTGGATATGTGTGATTCATCTGTATTTTTATTGTTTTGAAATCTCTGTATTTTAGTTTGAGCCCTGTTTTAAAACCATTTCCTTACTGTTTTTCATGAATGTGTATGGATTTATTTGAGTGTTTGTAGAATTTACAGCCACTGTCATGACAGACTGTTGTGGGAGGATCAGATTATACTGTATTTTTAGTGTAGAATTAAATCAGTCTGCTTTCAAATGTGTTGTCATTAAATGTTTTTGTTTGGCATTGTTGAGTTGGTTTTCGGTGCTGTAGGTTGTTGCATATGAAGAGAATAAAGTTCCTGTCATGCAGCTCCACCTTGTGGTCATTCAGCAATAACGAGGGTATTTTACAATTTTAAAAGATTAAACTGGTCTTTGTATTGTGCTTATCATCAAGAGTAGATGATTAAGGATTAAACAGACATATTGACAATGTTAATACTTTATTAAAATTATAACCAATATTTTAAAGGGCACCTATGCTGAAAATCAACTTTTGTAAGATGTTTGGACAGAACTGTCAGTATGTATAATGTGTCCACTGTCAAACTGGAGTGAAATAAACCCAACCAGTCTCTTTTTTTAAATTTCCTGACGTTAAAATTGTACAGAAATCCCAGTGTTTCTGAGGCCCTCCACGGCGTGATTTAGTACTGCGGTTTTCCCGCCCACCAATTGATTGACAGGCACCATGTCTCCATAATTACATGTATAAACGTCCACAGAACAGCGTTTTTTTTGTTGCAAAAAAACATTAAAATATCCAACTCTCTGTGATTTTATAAGTTTAAAATGTTTTAAAAACAATGAATGTTTGTAATAAAGACATTAAAATCATTATGTAATTCTTAACCGCTATAATCATCAAGGCCGCATGGTGTCAGAACGCGCTTGTATAGGTGTGGGAGTGTGTACTGCAAACGGCGTTTGTGTATGACTCATTGTTTCAGAAAGGCTTGAATAAACTCCACCACAATTACATGAAGTAAACAGTTCAGTGAAGATAGCAAAAGATTTGTATTTTTCTGATCAATAACTCATGACCGAAAACATAGTTCCTACACAAAATAGCACCTCTTTTCAACCATCCTAATGTATACAATCACCTGCAGTCTTATTATCATAAAACTAGCTTTCCTACATGCAGGACCTCTCTTAATCTCTATGTGCAAACAGCAAAAAGACGGATCATTTGTACACTTATTTGTAGTGTTGCATGACTTAAAAGCGCAGTGGGTGTTTGTCTTCAGAAGCAGTTTTTGTTGTGCTGGTTGAAAGTCTATTCACAGTCTAATAGTACAACAAAACACAAGTAAACAGCGCTATTCCACCTAGTCTCTCCCTATATTGTTTACCATGCAACTCTAAATATTCACTCTGACATAGCATGTCAGTTTGGCTTGCACCCCTGCGGACAAGCACTAGTCGCTTTTACACATGAGAGAGGATTCTTTTGCTGTTCTAGGAGGCGTGGCTCTAGACGGCAGGGGAGGGACTGTGATTCAGAGATGTATGCTAAGCTGTTAGCATTGTGAAATCACCTACTGCACCTTTAAGGGGGCCACAATCTCTGATCATACATTTTTCTTGATGCTTGAAAACCCTTTATCAATATATATATATATGTGTGTGTGTGTGTGTGTATAGTTGAAACCAGAAGTTTACATACATTCTAAAAAAAGGAACAAAGATCATACTACTTTACTATTTTTAGGTCCATTAGGATTACCGTACCTAAATGATTTACATTTGCTAAATACCAGAGTAATGAAATTTTTTATTAATTTCTAGACAGTCAAAAGTTTACATCCATTTCCTTGGTTTTTTTTTTTTTTTTTTAACTTTTAGCTTTTAAACTGTTTAACTTTGCTCAAATGTTTTGGGTATCCTTCCACAAGCTTCTCACAATAGTTTGAAGAAATTTTGGCCCATTCCTCCTGACAGAATTGGTGTAACCGGGTGAGATTTGTTGTCTGTCTTGCTCGCACAAGCTTTTTTAACTCTGCCCACAAATTTTCTATAGGATTGAGATAAGGGCTTTGTGATGGCCACTCCAAAACATTCACTCTGTTGTCCTTAAAGCACATTTTAACTAATTTGGCAGTATGCTTCAGGTCATGGTCTGTTTGGAAGAGCCATTTGTGGCCAAGTTTTAATTTCCTGGCTGATGTCTCGAGATGTTGCTTCAGTATTTCTACATGATGTTCTTTCTTTATGATGGCATCTATGCTATGAAGTGAAACAGTCCTTTCTGCAGCAAAACAGCCCCACAACATGATGCTGCCGCCCGATACTTCACAGTTGAGATGGTGTTCCTAGGCTTGTAAGCTTTCCTCTCTTTTCTCCAAATGTAACGCTGGTCATTATGGCCAAACAGTTCAATCTTAGTTCCATTAGACCACAGGCCATGTCTCCAAAAATTATTATTTTCCCAGTGCAATTTAGCTAATTGTAATCAGGCTTTTTGTTGATTCTGGCTTAATTTTCCCATGTTGTCACAAAAGGAAGCAGTGTGTTTGAGGTTTTCCTTAAATACTAGTTTACAGTTTACCTCCAATTAACTCAAATGTTGTCAATTAGCCAATCAGCAACTTCCAAAACCTTGACACTTTATCATCTGAGCTTTTTCAGAGGCACAATAATCTTATTGAATGTAAACTTGACTTTCAAGAAAAGTTATAACAATTTCTCAAATCTCTCTTATTCTGCTATTAAGCATAACAGAAACATCAACAGAAACTTTATAATCCTAACTTGCTTAAAAGAGAAAAAGTTTAGTCACATTTGACCTTTTTAAAACGATTATGTGCCTTTCTTTACAGTCTATGTAAACTTCTGTTTTTGTGTGTGTGTGTGTGTGTGTGTGTGTGTGTGGAGAGAGAGAGAGATAGACCACAAAATAAAACCCATCCAGTCAAAGTTGTCAAACAGTTTTAATATAGCAATTTCCATCTGCATCTTATATATATATATATATAATAATGTATATTTAATCTGATATAGCATTGTCTGGTTTGTAGTATGTAAGCATACAATAGTACTCTCTGATTTATGACTGTACAGTATCTCTACACATTCAAGATTGAAAATAGCAGCAGTGTATGACAGACTCAAACCGCATGTTAGAGCACCACATTTTTAAAGACGTCTCCCCTTTTCTAAGGCAGGCGATCCAACATTAAAACGCTGATCTGATCTGTAGGACATCACCGAATGCTGAAGTGAAATGACTTTAACACAGTGTGAAAAACTGAAACGTGCAATCAACGACAAGAACAGGAATACTGCTGACCGAAACTTTTGTTAATGTTTAAAAAACAATCCCTACACTTCACATCTCAAGCAAGGCATTTTAAACTGTAGTTAAATTAGTCTAACAAACATACTCTACCTCTCAGCCTCTTATTAAGTTTGGCTAGTTTACTTGTTCGGATATTTCGTTCTACCTGTGAGCACATTAATTGGTCATGATTGTCCCTGCATAGCTGTTGCACTATTGCACTGAGAGGTTGCTACATAAACACTTGAGACGTGAATGTCCTGATATCCAGCGGCGTTTACGTTACTGACTGAAGCGCCATAGGAGGTTCTGAAAAAAAAAAATACAAACAAAATGGTCAGCGGATAAAAACATCAGCCAGAGAATCGTTCCCCTTTTGTATTAAGAGTGCTAATGTAATCTTGGCGTGATAAACCCAAAATAAATATATTATTATTTTCCTTTTTCATTTTAAAATCTAGAAATCTTTACATGTAGCTCTTTTAACCAAAACACTGGGTCTCATTCACTAGGGAACCTATGAATTCACAAGTGTACGCACATTAATTTGTCATAACTGAATTTCCTTTGTTAGTAATGTGCATTAAATATGACCTCCACATTCCCTGATCCAAGTGGGCACCTTGATGTCAAAATGACGTCAAAATGCAAATCCATTTGATGCCATTTGGCTATATTGCTGTATTGACACAATGTGCGCTTTCTGTAATTTACAAAGTGAAACTGTACATTTATTTTGGTTCTGTACCTACACAAAAGTATTATGGAGTTTCTTTAGCACATTTGTGATTGACTATTAAATCCAATTTTTCTTTGTTTTGGGAAAATGTGTTATTTGATTTTATTGATTCAGACAATAATAGTGAAAAAATGATCTACTTCATAAATCTTTTACTTTTACTTGCTAAATACCACATCCATAAAGCAAATTCTCCAATAATAAACCACTTTTTTAAGGTATTCATAAAAGAATAGAAATGATATTTTCAAACACTCTGGTTAAGGAAACACTAAGGTTAGGACAACATTACCTTGTCATGCCCTATTTGAAATTCCCCTGCAACAACATTTTGAATTACTTGCACTCTTAATATATAATTTTTATTTTAAGCTTTACTTTATATATTTTTTTTGTTTAACTTAATGTTTTTTATTTTTATTTGATGAATATTGTGCTGGTTACTTATAATTATTATTTTTTATTTATTTCAACTTTTTTTCCTGCTTTATCCCCGTGGCTTCCTCCATGTTCCTTCTATAGTTCACAATGTTTTGTTATGTTGTAATAAATACTGACCATTTACTGGTAAATAAATTTTAAAATTGTCTATACTGCTGTAAAAACAACATCAAAGTGACATGTATAATAGGCGTAAAAAACATAAAAAAAACACTTGACATTGATTTTTGAATAAACTGACATGTAATATTGGTAAAATAATACGTAAAAAAGTATTAGAGTCCTGTAATCGATTTTGGATGCGTTTTGACATGAATCTTAGATGCTAATTTGATGTAGTTTATCGTCTACTTGCGACAAACTACATCAAATTAAGTTGTTTACATGCAATGTAGGTATACAAACTCAATGTAAATTTGTCATTTGAAATTGAAGCTTTTAAATGAATAAAACATGTCTCATAATACTGCTTGTTTCATTATTTTGGTGGTCAAAAGGGCATCAGTGTGCAGAAATCCAATGGACATGAACGTTTTGACATCAATTGTTTGCGTTATAGAATTTTTTTTTTTTTTAAGATGACAGCTAAGATAAAACATATATATTTTTCTCAGTATGGAAGGCAATCGGGGACAGAAGTCTTAAAACTTAAACTTCCAGATAATCATGTTAAGGCAGCCATTTCGAACCTGTCTCTTTATATGCGTAAATACTGTTTGAGCATGCCGTTTTTTTGGAAGGTGATAAAATGTTTTATATTTGCGTTTGCACATTTGCATATATTTTTCAAAACAAAACGAAGTTGGCATACTTATGAAACCAAAATACCATTTAATCCCAACCACAACAGCGAATGAAATGGCGGTATTTAAGACTATATATCCATATGCGACATGATTGTACATTGGGATATATGAATTAAAAATCATCAACTCAAAACTGTATATTTGTACCCAAGAAATGTTCAAAATCACCAACTTAACATGGTCACTGAATTTTACATAGGAATGTATAATAAAGAAAAGTTTTTGGTGAATAAATTTAGGGTATATGCACAGCTAGTGTTTCTTCCCATACCAATAAACTTCAGGTGAACAGTTAATGTGACTTTTTTAATTTGACAAGTTTCCTTCTACAGCAGCGATGTTGTAATGTAATTAAAATACAATCAGTTAAATAGAATTCAGCATTCATTTAGCTGCTCAAGCATAAAACGAGATGAAAACCCGTTTACACATACGAGCCGTCATGATCAGCAGGCTAGCGCAGAAACTCTATTGAAAATACTGGGGTAACATCAATGTTCATATTTTCAAGACATGGCAGGGGAAATGAAATTTAATGCAGTGCTTCTGGTACATTCTGAGACCCCTTTTATATTGTACATCTATCTTTCTTATAAATAAATTTTTAAAGAAAACAGACCTTAAACGTGTCAATTTTGTAACGGCATACAGTTCACCGGAAGCATTTGGTAACTGAAAAATGAAAAGTCCTTCAGCAAACTTCTGCATTTACCCTATTATCGGTGTATGTTCATGGACAAATTTGTGTGTGCGCACACTTAGTGAATAAGACCCATGAAGACCCTACACAAATACACTTTTTTCTAAAAATCCTAAACAATAAGATATAAGAGCAAATAAGGAATCTGAAGATGAGATATAAGTTACGGTGTAAGTTCCTGAAACAGTCCTCAACATGTTTCTTTGAGGTTCTTAATGCAGCTAACAACTATCTATAGAAAGGTAGTTGTGACGTACAAAATGCTTCTTTTAAAAATGAAGTTACATGATTACAACTAAAAAATGTAAAATGTATCGTTAATAAAGAGTGGTCCGACATACATAAAAATGGAACCAGTCATGACACGAATACTCTAATCACCTTAAAATAGGTGACGCTGTACCTCAGCACAATCAGGATTGACATAAAAAAATCTCTCTCTATATATATATATAGTTGAAAAAGGCCCTCATATGTAAACACATTTGATTTCTTTGTACTGCGATCGCTGCACGTTGCACATCTGGACAGAAGAAATCTCTGAAATCCATGTTGGTGTTATTTGGCACAGTTCAGACAAACGCTTTTTCGCCAGCTTATGCGTTTCCTGTCCAAGGCTGCGGTTTCATTTGTTTTCTTTTGACCCAATATTATTTGCCAAATGTCTTTGGTCATGAGGTCTCCAGTTTCAAGAAAAAAAAAAACATGGTTACTTATCTCCATCACCTGATCTTTCATCTGTGGCTGCATCTGCTCAGGCGTCCTGGGTGGAATGGAAGATTTTAGAGAGCTCTGTGTGGCCCTCGTTGTTAAAAGTAATCAAGCGCTGTCTAAAGGCACCATTATTTCTTTGTCCTTCTGTTATGGTCGTGTCTGCTCGAGGTGTGGCGTGGGTCGTCTCCTTGCTCCTTCGTAGTGTGTATTTCAAGTGTGTCCTTCCTCGATCGAGTGAGCGAGAATGATTTGGTGGTCCCTGACTGATCCGCTGCCTACAAAAGGTGTTAAGGTCATTAGTGCATGCATTGTGGGATGTGTGGCCCTTCACGCTGTACGTTCCCCTTTGAATTGGAGCGTGATGAGAGGACTCGTATGAAGCTGCCCAGCGCCTCTCACTCACTCTGTGGAAAGAGGCATCTCTCTCTCTCTTTCGCAGAGGGTGCTTAAACTACCCCGTCGTTGTGGGCAGTGTGGTTGGGTTTGTGTGAGTTGGTGGTCAAAAGTGTGGCCGATTCTTCCAATGGTCCGTCCTGGTGCTCGGTGAAGGTCAGTTCGATCTTGGTGAACTCACTGTCTGTGGATTGAGGTGTTTTGTCCATGCGAGATGCCATCAGGGCATTCTGGTATTGCTGGCGGGTCACCTGAAAAATGGAGATTTAGAATCAATCAGCCGTTTTGGACATTTTAGTGCTTTTAAAAGGTTAACTTTCTTCTTGCTTTAAACACTTTTTTGGAAAGTGGAGCTTTGATAATTTTCTCACTTAAAGCTTGCCTCTACACTGGGTACTATGACCAACAGAAGAGTCAGGCTTGAAATAGCAAACTGACCAAAACTTTTTTTGAAATTTTTGAGCAAGATGCTAATGTTTTAATCCGATTCAATGATTTATGAGTCATGAGTTTAATTGTTTCTTTAAGTTTTTCTGCTCATTTATACTGCAAAATGTTTAAATGATCTGCACTAAAAAATAATAAAAGTACCCTCTGGACCGAAATTAAAAATCCTAGATGACCCTGGCTTTGTATACAAAATGTAAAAAATAAATAAAAACGTGACATTTCAGACCCCTTCAAGCAGGGACCACTACAATGCTAAAAATATATACTAATAACATTTATAAAGATTTTTGTAACTTTGTTTAAAAAAAATAATACACCCTACAATAAGCATCTCGTCCTTCTTTCATATTTATTTTGCTAGTTTTCCTCACTGTCTATAAATACAAGAATCGTCTTTAAGGCATTGTTAATTTGTGCTTAAATTTTAGGAGTCTTGTGAAGTCTTGCATCCTATTATAAACAGCAAGTGTTGAGGAAAGCACATAAAGTATGAGGAGACAGCATAGACGCCTTAAACAAATATTTTGAGCAGATGCCCCTTGGATGATGTTTAGGGACAATAAAATCGTTATGAATTTACTTTTGTGAATGAAGCAATTCGGTTACTTAATAAATGTAGTTAATCAATGGATTGTTCAATCATTCATTCGTTTTCTTTTCAGCTTAGTCCCTTAATTATTCCGGAGTCGCCACGGTGGAATGAACCGCCAACTCATCCTGCATATGTTTTACGCAGCGGATGCCCTTCCAGCCGCAACCCATCTCTGGGAAACATCCATACACACTCATTCACACTCATACACTATAGGCAATTTAGCTTCCTCAATTCAACCTGTACCGCATGTCTTTGGACTGTGGGGGAAACCGAAGCACCCAGAGGAAACCCACGCGAACGCAGGGAGAACATGGCACAGAAATGCCAACTGACCCAGAAAGGGCTTGAACCAGCGACCTTCTTGCTGTGAGGCGATTGTGCTACCCACTGCCCACCGTGACACCACTATTATTTATTATTTAATTTATTATTACGGTTATATTTAAATAGTTATTTTGGTGTGTACCTGATGTTAAGTGTTGGTGTTTATTGTGTTGTGTGTGTCATTCTCGTTATATGTGAACAACCACCATGTCAGAATGAATTGCCCTAAGTGGAAACTATTGGCTAAGCAACAATAAATAGACCGACAGCCCTTCAGAATGTATACTGCTTTAAAGAGGTGAAGAACGTAAAGTGTTTAATCAGCAGCGTGATGTGATTTCTCATTATCTGTACAGTTACTGTTTTTGGTACAAACATTCCTTTAGGCACAAAAGTACATGGTCGTGTAATTTATGACACACTAAGATGACATTCTAGACCTGAGGCACATTCAGCCTTTCAAAGAAACAGTATGAGTTCAGGGGTTGAAGAGATTTTCTTAGGAACAATCTTATCTGTTTTTTTATTTTTCAGTAAAGACAAACTAAAAAAGAATTCAAATTCTTGAAATTAATGTTAAATGTGTTCAAAATGTCATTAAAAAAATCTTAATTTAACGTCTAAATAGTTGTAGATTTCTAACAAAATTATATATTTTAAAACATTAAATAAAACATAGTTATAAAACTATATGACATAAAACGGGCGACGTGGTGGCGCAGTGGGTAGCAGGTTGCCTCACAGCAAAAAGGTCTCTGGTTCAACCATCGGCTGGGTCAGTTGGCATTTCTGTGTGGAGTTTGCATGTTCTCCCTGTGTTCGCGTGAGTCTCCTCTGGGTGCTCCAGTTTCCCCCACAAGTCCAAAGCTGCATAAAACATATGCTGGATAAGTTGGCAGTTCATTCCGTGGTGGTGACCCCAGATTAATAAAGGGACTAAACCAAAAAGAAAACTAATAAATGTATGATATAAAACTGGAACTGCTAAAATATCTGAAATATTTAAACATATCAAACTTGTCTTATTAGATGTTTGTGTTTTAGATAAAAATGTTACAGACTGTAGACAGGGAGAATGAGCCAGAAAGACCTACAGACATCTTGCCAAATGAAGTCTATCATTTCCTGCCAGTTAATTATCTTATAATGGTTTATGTTGTTAAATGAGCACATCTCACACGCTTCCAGATCCATTCAAAAACTTGACCAGGATGTGATTGGTGCTTTAAAACAGAATACAATAATAACAAAAAAAATCTAATGATATTGAATTAGTTGTAGCTAAACTTTCATTTTATTCATATGAAAATAATATCGTCACCTTGGAATTCTAAGGTTCTCTCTGCGTTCTGAATGATTTTGAGAGATTGAGCTTCAAAGTAGTTGCATTCCATAGCAGTATGCGTGTAACATTTGTTTTTTTAAATAAAAAGTCTTAAAATGTAAACAAATTATAAAAAACATCTCAATGTAAATAAGTTAAGATTTAATAAGAATATGTCAATAACTGTCAGATAAAACCTTTAAATTCTAAGGTGTCGATATGACATTCTTAAAAGGACGGTTTACACTAGAATAAAGTTTACTCTGCATTTGCTCACCCACAAGTGGTTACAGACATTTCTAAGTTACTTTTATGTGTTGAACCTAAAAGTAGACATTCTGAAGCTTGTTAGAAACCAGTAGTCTAAGCTATGTTTTAATCCACCTATTTTTATGCACATTTTGGATATGCGCTAAAAAAAATGCCAATATGCGCACAAATTTTGAAAATGTGCATATGTGCATAACTGAGTAGTAAACACTTACCGAACAAATTCCAGTATGCGCATTAAAAAAATGTCACGTTATTTTGTTATAAGCGATCATGTGCTGATCAAAATGTGTGTGAATGAACAAACCAGCAGGCTGAGCACATTGTATAACATCTGAAATGCTGTTTTGGCCAGTAATAGTATTATTATATTATTCATTTCCTCTAAAATTGCCAAAAGTGTCAGACATTCTTTTTTTTTTCCATTTTTACTTTTGATATTTGGCGCCAGTTAATCAGGAAGTAACGTTTTTGCTTTTTTGACTACTTAGATGGAAACACAGCTTTATTTGCATGTCTTTTATGTGATATTCCAGTAATGTGCATATATTTATTTCGCATCTTTGGATGGAAACATACATCCATAGTGGATAAAACAAAATCCAAGGCAGTCAATGGCTACAGTTTTCAAACATTCTTCAAAATATCTTTTGTATTCAACAGAAGAATGAAACTCAAAGGCTTCAAACAAGTGGAGGTTAGGTAAATGAGGATCTTTATTGTTGGGTAAGTGATCCCTTTATAAACAAGGTGTTTTCTTAAAGAAATGCACTTAAAAGGTGCACAAAACAAGTTTTGGCATTTGAAAGCCTTAAAACTTGACATCTCTGGTTTTTAAATATTGCTTTGTGCATCTTTAAGAAAACGCTAACAAACTTCTCAAAATTTAGCATATTGTAAATATTAGTGTACCTATGACATTTTTAAAGAGATAGATTACCCAAAAATAAAAAAATGTCCTCACTATTTACTTTATTTTTACTTTATTTTATTAATAAACCTTTAGGAGTTTCTTTTTCTGTTGAACAAAAAAAGAAAGATATTTTGAAGAATGCTGGAAACCTCTAACTTTTGACATTCATAGTATGAAAAACAAATACTACGAAAGTCAATGGTTGCAGGTTTCCTGCATTCTTCAAACTATTTCCCACCATGTTCAACAGATGAAAGAAACTTAAACAGGTTTGAAACAAGTAAAAGGTGAGTAAATTATGGCAGAATGTGTATATTTTGGGGGAACTATCCCTTTAAGAAAGACATATTTTAGGAAGATTTTTTTAACTCATGCCTAGATGTGCAAACTGAACCGTGAGCAGCATTCAGACCTTGATGTAGAGCAGGTCAGAGACAGCTCTCACTGAATAGTCCGGCACATAGACCTGCAGGAAGGAGTTGAGCTGGTTGTTGCTGCTGCCCAGTGTTGGAGTCACGGCCTCCATTCGGTCGCTCCTGTTCAGGGAATCTGAGTGGTTAAGCCCGAACGGCCTTGGAGGTGACTTATTTTCTGTGTAGCAAATAAAGGGTGACATGCAGGTCAGTGGCTGCTGTGACAATAAGCAAAGTGTCATTAATCAATAAACAAATCTTAATGTTGCTCGTCTTTGATGTCGCATTCATTCTTCCATTCCATTTTGGATGCCCTCTCAGTCTTTCTTGAACCGTGCTGTGGAATGCTGGTGTGTTTAGACACCACAGTTGTGGTTAATTCAATCTAAGTGTGACTTAAATCTTCCAATGCTAGAAATCCAGTCCATTTGTTTTGCTGATAAAACAATATAGTTAGAATCCACTGGCTTTTTTTGCATGTTTTGGACTTTTGTCAGTGAGTGACATAATTAATATCAGAACGTCTGCTTAATAACTTAATGCGTAATGCCAGGTGAAGCGTTTTTAATCAAAATAAGATTAGGTTCTCCACTTCTTAAAGAAACAGTTCAAAGGGTGTCTGTGGGGAAGCCGTACAGCAGTCATTACACTGGAATGTATATAATCCCAGGGTCAGATGTCGAACCGGGTGGATTTTTTTTAAATTAAGAAAAATTTACACAAATATTTTTTTTTTGTTGGTTTAAGAACATTTGTTTTTGAATAAGTAACAGTGTGCGCTCATGTTCAAGACAGGTTACTCATTTAAAAAAAAAAAAAGGTTTTAGATTAATTATAGCAATTTTGTGTGTTTTCACCATGTAAATATGAAATACACTCACCGGCCACTTTATTAGGTACACCTGTCCAACTGCTCGTTAATGCAAATTTCTAATCTGCCAATTACATGGCAGGAACATTACATGGTCAAGAAGATCTGCTGCAGTTCAAACCAAGTATCAGAATGGAGAAGAAAGGTGATTTAAGTGACTTTGGATGTGGCATGGTTGTTGGTACCAGACGGGCTGGTCTAAGGATTTCAAAAACTGCTGATCTACTGGGATTTTCACGCACAACAATCTCTTGGGTTTACAGAGAATGGTCCAAAAAAAGAGAAAATATCCAGTAAGCGGCAGTTCTATGGGCACAAATGCCTTGTTAATGCCAAAGAAGAAAGGACAGACTGGTTCCAGCTGACAGAAAGGCAAAAGTAACTCTAATAACCACTTGTTACAACCAAGGTATGCAGAAGAGCATCTACAAATGTACAACACAATAAACCTTGAGCCAGATGGGCTACAGCAGCAGAAGACCACACCGGGTGCCACCCCTGTCAGTTAAGAACAGGAAACTGAGGCTAAAACATACTAAAACATTCTAAAACAAACTAAAAACATTCCCTGGTCTAATGAGTCTTGATTTCAGTTGCAACATTCCGATAATAGAGTCAGAGTTTGGCGTCAACAACATGAAAGAATGGAACCATCTGGCCTTGTATCAATGCTTCAGGCTAGTGGTGGTGATGCAATGGTGTGGAGGATATTTTCTTGCCACGCTTTGGCCTCATTAGTACCAATTGAGCATCGTGTCAACGCCACAGCCAACCTGAGTATTGTTGCTGACGATGTCCATCCCTTTATGACCACAGTGTACCCATCTTCTGATGGCTACTTCCAGCAAGATAACGCACCATGTCATAAAGAGCAAACCATCTCAGACTGGTTTCTTGAACTTGACAATGAGTTCACTGTACTCAAATGGCCTCCACAGCCACCATACCTCTATCCAATAGAGCATCTTTGAGATGTGGTGGAACAGAACATTCGCATCATGGATATGCAGCAACTGTGTGATGCTATCATGTCAATATGGGCCAAAATCTCTGAGGAATATTTCCAGTATCTTGTTGAATCTATTCCACAGAGGATTAAGTCTGTTTTGAAGTAAGTACTAGTAAGGTGTGCCTAATAAAGTGGCCTGTGCGTGTATATGTTGACCAGTAGGATTCCAGGAAGATTACAGGGTTTTTGTTTAATCCTACAGTAATTGTGTACTGTTTATAATATAAATAGACACATTTGGAAAAGCTAAGAGCGAGCATTTTGCACTGTGGATGTACAGCGATGTGGATGTAAAGCATATATTTCAACCTAAAACTAACTTTACAGAGGTGAAATTTGTTGAATTTGATGAAAACACAAGCCAACAAAAACACAACTACTTCATGGCACCTCTCAACTGACTGGAATGAAGAGCCACTAAATGTCACTGTAGGTGTAGGTGCATTTTAGCACTATTCTGAACCTTGAATATATTGAAAATGTTGTTTTTATCTGTCATTTTCTTTTTCAGCTCCCATTTTTATTATCAAGCCTTTCTCTGCAAAACTGTTAAAAAGTATTCATCAAATTGTTTGATTCTCAAACCATCAGGCGTTCAGAGGAAGAAGTGATGGGTGAAGAAACCATTATCATACCTGGAGATCCTGCCAGTGATTCTGCCCTGCTGACCACGAAGGTTCGAGACAAGGAGAGAGGAACTGGAGAGCAAGAGGACGGAAAAAAGAGAGAGAAGACAAAAGGAAATCATGGCGAGGAAAATACAATTTAAGCAGAATTCCTCCAGGAGACAAAACAGCAATCATTTGCATAATGTGATTGATTAGCGGTAGAGGAGTCAGAAGAATGCATGCTTAAAAAAATCCAATAAGAAATCTGAGAGCAAAGAGTGTCCTGCACAATTAGGTAGAAAGACTTATGATGAGTTCACACTGACGGCATGATGCACGAGTTGTGGGACTACAGTCGTTTTCACACTGCATGACTATCATTGGTAGCATTCAGTTGCTGCTGTGCTCACATTGCACAATGGATCAGCAACAGTAGTGAGTGACTTTAATAATAGAAATTATCAGACACAACTCTGTCTGCTCCACAAAGAAATGCCACAAGAACATATGCTATTTCTTGTGTAAGACTACAACTGGTAACCATTGCGGGACAGCTCAGACCAAACATCAGAAAACCATCAGTGCTCTTGCCAAAATTCGACCAAACTTTCCTCTATTTCTTGGGTTTAAATGGACCGAGATTCCGAGAAGAAGCCTTTTTCAAATCCAGCACCATGTTTCCTGATATTGGACTGTAAATCTTTTCCAAAATCCCTGATGTCCTCATGGTCTCTCATTGGCTGCAGGTCATTGCATGAGTTTTCAGTCACAGCAGGATTTTAAAATCACAGACAGATGCAGATATTTATTTAGCATGTGAAATATTTTCAGACATCTTGCATGGGAAACGATGGGGACTCTCTCTGATTGCGACTTTAATAATTCATACTGTGTGACTGCTTTTGTCGACAATTTCACAAAACCTTTCGAGTGAAAAATCGAGGCTTAAATCGTACAGTGTGAACTGGGCATTATATAAAAACAAGCAGAGGATGTACACACTTTAGAAATTAAAGAATCTTTCTTTAAAGGGGTTCTATTATTTAAAGGGGACTCTTTAATGACTAAGCAGATCATCCATTTCCTTAAAGTTTTTTTTGAAACAAGTAAATAATTTGATTAAATGCCTGAAATCTGAGAGTGTGTATTGAGCAAGACCTGGTGAGGAGGTTAAAGACAGCACTCCATAATACGAGAAGGCACCAGCTTCAAACTTCATTCCCTCCTTTCCAGCCTCGACCTCCACCTTTCCCTGTGGACCAACAGAAATAGGGTTATTATTGATCCATCATGTAATTTTATGATCAAAGTCTTATTCCAACATGCATTTGTGTTTTCTGTCCACATGTAGTTTAACTGCCTGACTTTACTAAACTGGAACAATTATTAGTGTCCCATAAAAATCTCATAAAAATGTAAAAATGCAGACAGGAGAGGAAATTCCTGTGGGTGTTTCTACTGATAATGTGCAAATTAAGCAACAGAGACTGCAGCTTTTTCTGTAATAACCAGGACACTCTACCAAGAGCAGAACAAATTAAAAATAACATGTCTTGTCAATCAATATTTTTAGACTATATTCCAAAAATACACCAAAAATTGACGGAAAGTGGAAGCATGTCCTGGTCTTAAGGAGATTAATTGATTTATGAGTTCAAACTCTGGCTGCGTCCTAAATCGCATACTTCCATACTATTTTGTACATAAAAAAACAGTATGCAAGCCGAGTAGTATGTATGTCCAAATTCATAGTATTTGAAAAACAGTATGTGAGAAGTACCCAGACAACCTACTACAGTACTTCCAGCGAGATTCTGAAGTGTGCATCTGATAGACACTAGGCTATCCCATGATGTCACATGAGAGAATTCATGACTGGGAGTTAAGCGACGCAAGTAAGTCATAATGATGGCACATGTAGTACATCTGAATTCCATTCATACTGTTCACATTCATAAGCTGCATCCTAAATGGGACACTATATACATATGCACTATGTACTTCAGCACTAACACACTCAACAGCATAGTATATGTTAGTAGTGTCATCCCAAATGGAAGCCCTACATTTTTTTACTAGGCGGAAATTTTAACCATTTCCCAGATGATGTTTGACGAATACCAAATTAGCAAAATAATCGACCAAAGTACCAAATAATACCTGCCATGAGTATAACCGCATTCACCATCAAGAGGCACCATAATCACTCTCGTAGGAGAATTTTGCCTTCACAATCCAAAATAAATAACGTTATCCAACATGAAAGCTCCGCCCCTTCCTCTACATGAACAAAGCAGCGGTCATTCAGCCCGTGAAGTGTCCAAGATTACACAAACATTACACACTTGAGTTTAACGGTTGAATAAGAGCATCATCTGGGTAATTAAAGTGCACTTATTATTTTTAGAATTTCAGTGTTAACACACTAATTATACTACAAAAAAGATTAGAATAGTGCACAAGTATGCGATTCGGGACGCACCTATACTATGTAGAACATACATTTCAACAACATTTTCATGAGGTACAATCAAATATAGTATATACTTGAGTTAGTAGGCAATCTCGGACGCAGCCTAATAAACCACCCTATAGGACAATTTTGTTTTGCACAAAACATATGCTGCATTCTGGGATTGACAGAAATAAATGTTTTTGATTGCAACCAATAATTAAAAACAAAAAAAACTTTTAAAACTTTTAAAATTCATTCTCAAAAAAACTTTTAAAATTCATTCTAGGTAGGTAAAGTTTCAAAACTGCACTTTTTTTGATGCGGTTTCGCTGTTTATCTACATGAAAACAGTGTCAGGCTACTGAAACAAAAACTTTCTGAAAACTCTGGCCAGGGTGAAGGCTTTCCAAAACTCCAGATATAGTGTGGTCATGTGGACACTACAAATGAAGTTGTCACCTCATGACGTCAGCGTGTGCACTGTTATATCTTTTCTGATTGACCAACACAACTGGGATCACACCAAATGTGGAAGTCGCAAATAAGGTCATTTTCTGCTCATTTGCGACAAACACATAGCATGTTTACTGCTGATCAACAAGACGGTTATCCGTCTCTGTTCTCATGGTTATATTAGCACTTTTTACACAGTGATAGCAGTAAATATCTAGAACATTTCCGGAATGACTTTACTGGTAAATTTTAAAAAGCGTTGTTCACACAGACGAGGATGTTATAGATTTTTTTTCAGAAAAGACCATTCACACATCTATTCCCAAATACCGGTAAATTCTGACATCATAAACCAGAAATGAGCTCTAAATGGCTGCGGCTGTATTTGTAAACATTTGACTACATTACAAACTCTGTGGACGGAAAAGTATCGTGAACAACTTTGATGAAAACATATGGAGGAACACTTCCGCATGTCGAGATGTACATAATGGGTGTGTGTGTGTGTGTGTGTGCTGGCACTCATCGCCTCCTTCACGTGCATGCATCAAGCAACAGCTTAAAGGTAAACAAACAGCGGTTTATAAAAACACCCATGTACGTGTGGACATGGCCTAAGATTTAGAACAAAGCTTTGGCATTCATTTTGTCTGACAGCTTGGAGATTTAAATCCCTTGAAGGCCATGACTTTGTGTTCATAGCTTGAGGTCAGCAAATAGTGTGACCTTAACTAATCAGTGGATTAATTTCTGACCTGTAGGATGAGAATGAAGTAATCCACAGGCTTGTTGCGGTGAAAGAGGTAGTGCTCTGACATTTTCTTGTCCTTGTCATCGTATTTGAGCTCCTGGATGACGTTAGGATGTTTCAACAAGCGCAGGAGGATCTTCTCTGACATTTGAGTTGCACTAAAAGACTCAACCTCTGTGGACAGAAGGGAAAAAACAGGAGTGGTTTATGAGTTTGTGATAGTTTTTCTTACGTTAAATGTGGGAACACATGTAGTGAAATGCTGGACATCAGTACCGGTTGCCAGGAAACGCAGCGTGGCCAGAAGAAGCTGCGGTGATATTTTCACCCTCAACTCATTTTCTGTAGGTTTGAAAGCAGAGAAGTCCTGTTTCTTCTCCCGGTGAGCGATCTTCTTTTTCGTCTTGTTGTCAGCTTTCATTGGGAACACAAAAAGTAGATAATTAGATGCTTTTATTAGTAGCAAGGTTTTGGTTTTTGCTAATAAGTCTGCCTGTCTGTGTGAATGGATGACAAAGTCTCAACCAGATGTGATGTTTTTCAGCATCTGCAGTCTCAGTATTGTACAGTATATGAGGACTTATGAACTCCAGAACTGCTCTACCAATAGCCATGTTTCCATCCACCTATTTTTGTGCATTTTGAACATGCGCATAAAAAACGATTGATGGAAACACCAAGATGCGCATCAATTTTGTAAACATATGTGAATAACTTAGTAGGATAAACTTTTTATTCAATAAAAGATGCACAAAACCTATGATGGAAACACTTTTACCGAACAAAGTCCAGTATGCGCATTAAAAAAAGTCATGTAATTTTGTTGTAAGAGATCATGTGATGATAAAAATGTGTGTGAATGGACAAACCAGCAGGCTGAGCACATTGTATGACATCTGAAACACTGTTCTGGTCACTCTAAAACACCTTAACCATTTCATTATTAGTGTTATTATATTATTAATGACCATCAAAATTATCAAGAGTCTCTGCGCTCTGCGTCTCATGGCTTTAAACACCACCACTGGTTCATTGCGTGACAGAATACTGTCTTCTGAAAGAAAGTCATTTATTAAATGAAGAAAATATTCACGCAGTTTCTCCTACTGCAGCAAAATCTGTTTGACTGTTGATATTTGGCGCCAGTTAATCAAGAAGTGATGATTTTGTTCTTTGACTCGTTGGATAGTAACGTTTCTTTTCTTTGCACATCTTTTATTCGATATTACAGTTTTGCGCATAAATTTAATTCACATTTTTGGATGGAAACATAGCCACTTAAGTAATATTTTTACAGTTTCACTTTAGAACTACCCCCCCATTGAATTCTCAGCAAATCTGACAATCTGTCAAAATAAATGATAAGTGTCCTTTTTAGAAAATATTGAAGACATGTAATGTAACAAAAAACATCAATAATACATACATTCAAGATTTTCAAGCTTTTCACCCAAGTTTTAATTGAAACAGTTCTGTTGCACAGCAACTTCATTCATTCATTTTCTTTTCGGCTTAGTCCCTTTTTTAATCAGGGGTTGCCACAGCAGAATGAACCGCCAACTTATCCAGCATATGTTTTATGCAGCGGATGCCCTTCCAGCTGTGCAGCATTTTATTTGACCTAAAATTTTATGAATGAATCAATCAATTATTAAACATCCAATCATACATAATGTTTGTTGCAAATTTAAGGTTTTATTTTCTTGTGTGCAATCATAAAAAACAGAGTGCATTAATAAATTAATTAGGTGTATTTTACTCGTTTTGTACAGAAATTTGACTAAACTAATTATGTTTACATTCACTCATAAAAGAACATTATTGACGTAAATGTTTTAATACTGTAATGTTTTAGCCACAGCTCTAACTCAGCTCTATGACATGTAGGAACGTCCATAATAAAAAGGAAAATCTTTAAAAAAAAAAGAAACCTAGTTTAGAGCACATATGCCAAGGTTTTTCATAAATATGGGTATGAATATATACATTTTATTCCATTTTAAATTTAATATGTGTGAAATAAAGTGGTGTAACCAACAAGTAATTTACATTAAATCACATATGACAGTACACATTTGTGTATTTCTAATATGGTTTCAAATATTATCTTAATAATAGTTTTTTTTTTTTTTTACATATCATGAATTATTAATTAATAAAAACAATGTTTTAGGGAATCACAACACATCAATTGCTTTGTGTGAAAAAAAGAGATATTTCAAAAGACTTGGAATTTTATTAAAATAAAAGTAAATAATACTTACTGTATAAGTCTGTCTCATCAAGAATCTCAGATTTGATTATTTCCTCAATGACATCCTCTAACGTGACGATACCCAACACTTCATAGAACGGGTCTCCCTCTCCTTCATTATTCACTCTTTGGACAATGGCCAGATGGGATTTACCTGCCAGGACACAAACCAAGTACAGTCAGGCAATAAGGCTATACAACGTCTATCTCCAGAGCACATCGAACATGGTGGTCTCTGTGAACCCTCAAATGCGCTAAAACCCACAGTATCACACTTTTGTTGGTTTATGATTAAAATAAGTCACGAGTGCTTATCAAAATCCATGAGAGCATTATTATTTGACAATTGTGAACATTGCTCTTGGAGATCCATTGCATTTTCTTAGCAAATCTCTCATGGTTCCACATCTGTTTTCCCAGGACCTCCTCGATAAGCTGCTTAGAAAAAAAAAATCCTGCCCAGCACTGTCAACCAAAACGTTAAAGAAAATTCTTTTCCTGTTTCTCAGCTAGTGATCATTTAAAAGGAATTTTTCCGGAGCCAGAGCTAATATTAGATCTGAAATGAAGTTTCCACTCCACTTGGGTGATGCTTTCACTGGCGTGACACTGTAGCAATCCATTATGTATGGTGACCGTCTAAAGATTTTCCAGAAATATCAGTTTATACCAACAAAAAAAAAAAAAAAAAAAAAAGGAGAAGAAAAAGAAAAAAAAAAAGCAAACAAAACACTGGGCAGCAGAGAGACCAGAGTTAATGGCTGATAGATCTAACTTGACTTTATGCTTGGTCAAAGGCATCAGTAAGCACCAATACATGCCTGGGGAACTATAGGCTTGTTTCCATTTAAAGTCTGTGTGACTTTTAAAACAGCAAGAATATTAGATTGTCTTGTAAACAAAATAAGTGCGTTCTACAGCTCTTTTTTGTTGCAGTCTAATCCGAGTTGGGCTTCAGAGGCCGCCCACAACTCTCACCCCTGATCTATCTGATCTTAAGAGAGTTCTAGACAGTCAGTCTTCAACACTTGAACCAAATAAATGATCTTTCATCACTTCAGACCAGTTACAGCCAAACTACAAAACAAGTGGCTCCTATATCCAAAAAATCCTGAGAAGAAGAGCCATTGTTTTCAGTTTCCAAGAAATGCCCACACAGAGTCACAAAGGCTTTAACAGCAAATAATACAACATCTGGCAGTTTAATTTTGATCAACCTTATATGATATTCCGAAATGTATTCAAATGAAATGATTTTCTTTGATAATTTTATGTTTTTCAGATAACATTTAGATATTAATGAAGCAGAATTTGCTGACTTTTATTTCAGTATGTTGATGTACTTCAAACTGAAACTGAATATTGAGTAGAGGCGAAGTTTTTTTTTGCACATCATTCCCTCATAGCAAACAAATGGTAAGAGGGGCGTTATTAACAATATTATGGCTGAAGTTGTCAAACTGATGACCCCCCACTACAAACACAGAAGAGAAAGGTCAGACTGAAAATTACCAAAACTTTTTTTTTCAGTGGATTTATTTGCACTGGTTAATTATTTGCCTAAAGATTTACAATGTGCGCTACCAAAATAAACATTGTAAGTTGTTTATCCACTGTTGAAACACCTGATAAATCAAGGACTAGGCTAAAGGATGGTGAGTGAAATTGTTTTCACATGGACTTTAATGTTGAAAATAGTTGTGCCATTTAAAAATTGAATCAGAACCCTTTGGAAACATTATAAATACTGTCTATTTTGATGATCAGTTTATTGGGGCCTTTATAATTCAAAAGCCTTTCTAATTGGCCATTTTCAGCCAATCATAAACTTCCGCTGAAAGCTTAATGTGACCATTTTCAATTTCACAGGGTTCTTTTTACAGCATTGATGTAGTAATGTAATTTCAATACATTCAGTGAAATAGACTTCAGCATTCATTTAGTTGTTCAAGCATAAAAGAGATGAAAGATCATGTCAGGATCAGCAGGCGAGCGCAGAAACTATTGAATATACTGTGGCAAACTATATTTCCCTATTTTAAAGACATGATGGGGAAATGGAATTTAATGCAGTGTTTCTTGTCTGGTCTAAGACCCACTTTATATCATATGTCTATCAGGCAGTGAAGATCACTGATTTTTAGAGAAATCAGAGCTTACACGTACCGTACACATAACATACACACACACAAAAAAACCTGAATGTGATTGACTGTCTGAAAGAACATACAGGACTCTCTTGGGGGAAAAGAATGTCTAAATAATTAATCAACACCTAAATGCCCTTCACAATGCTGAGAGCAGCATTTAGATGAATATTTAAATATGTGCTCAAAATGATATGGATACACTCTAAAAAATGCTGGGTTGTTGTAACCAAAGTCCTTTAAGGCAAGTCATTGTACTCAGCAGCCATCTTTGAAACACCTCTCTAGCAGTATACTCGGGCGTTCTTACTGATTGGGAAAACATCAAAATCTCCAAAATTTTTGCCAAGCTTAAAACTAAATTTCATATTGGCAATCACCAATAAATTCTTAACAGCTATCTGTTTAGTTTAATTTCTAAACATTGTAATCACAAAAAAAAAAAAAATCATCAGAAACTCATGTCTCATTCGAGCTCCTACCCTGGAGAATCATCAATCTATAGCGATAACTGATTGGCTCCTGTACTAGAAGGAGGGCCTTCATTCGCCATGCTGACCATTACACTTTTCCCCATTCAAAACTATATGAGTGACATGTCTTGTGTATTCTATAGTCTTTGATGTAACCCAACAAGGAGTTTGTCCATGTTTGACCCTATTCTAGGTTACGACAACTCCGCATTTTAGATTTTAGAGTGTTTGTACAAACTCTATAATTTCTCAGCATCATATTGACAGAAATAAAGACGTGATTAAAATGACCCTGTTTTTGTCTTTAAATTAATCCCAATTATTTGCATTTCTGACAAATTTTTGTTCCTTTGATTTTCCCGCCAAAAGTCCTTTACAAAAAAAAGTCCAGACATAGACAAGCTAGGAAGTAGGCTAGGGCGGTATCCAATTTTTGATAATGTTAACCCTCCTCCCTATTTTACCTTGGTATAAGATATTATCATGCACAATAAAAAAATTATGATGTAGGGCTCAGACAGCCTCACCAAACTGTTCGTTTATGCCTAAACCATCCAGAAACTGAATATGCATTTGACCTAAGGTTCGAGGCATTTCTATCTTTTGCGGTCACCTTTTTGTTGCACAATTCGCATATTGCCTCATCCATATTTACTGCCTCTCACTTCTCGTTCAGTTAGAAGCCTGAAATACTGACAAACTCCAGAAGTTGTGTTCTTTTTTTAAGAGCAGGTCACTTGGTGCGTGACTCACCATGTTTGGCCACCTCTGTCTTTCTCCTTCACGATGATGACAACCACGCATACGCATTTTTAGGCATTAAATAATTTATATTTAATATTTAATCCTTGTCTCCTAAGTAAGTGCATTGTTTCTTATGACGTATAATGGTATTGAAAGTGATACAGCTGCTATATTTAGATCCTGCGGTATACCATATTACCACCCAAGCCTACTAGAAGTTTTTAAAAAACTTCATTACAAACTGTTCAAACATTGGTAACAAACAACAAATAATACATTAAAAGCCAATTTTACAAATTCATGCTGCATTATGTTCTTTAAACTGCAGTGTATACATGTAGTCATGTAGCATCCGATTCTCCCACAGTTCACATGACCTCTGGCGTGTGAGAATAACACACTTCCTTTCTATGCCTGTGACAAGACTGTCCATCATAAAACATTCCAAGCATAAAACACCCCAAGATGGACCGATACAACTTTGTGGACAGAACTTGAAGACTCCAATGAACACATGGTTTCTAGACAGCACACAAAGACACATTTTGTACATTCCCACCTTATTTATGGAATGAGCTTTTTCCTTCGATATTTTCCATAATGGAATTTCCCTATAAATAGTCGGTGGGACTGTGGGTGGCACGTCTGTGATGCTTCACTGGAACATCTTACAAATATCACAAGCACTTATCAAGAAAGCTGGCCTTTTTTAAAAATAGATATAAAAGTAAAACGACTGTAGGTTCTCAAGGAATAGTCTTGAGAATATTTCACGCGGGAAAATGGAAATTTCAGTTAATAAATTTACCCCCCCTCGTGCTTCTGCCCCTGTGACAGGCCTATGACTTACAACATCATAAACTATATAACAGCGCATGCACAGTTACTTCAATCTAATGCTTACCTATTCATATCACAAAACCATGTTGGTATGGTGGTCTTATCATACTTCAGGGGCTATAAATGTAAGAATTTCCATGTATCAATGAACTTTTTTATTGCAAACGTGTGGACAGCTTGTAACGAAACCACTTTCTTTGACTAGCTAGATAAATAAAGACATCCTTTTTATGTGAACAACTCTCATTTTTGAAATGGCATATTCATCTAAACATCATTTTCAGTGGCATAGACAGCATATTTTAGTACAAAAATTAAAAACTGTTGTATTTTATATAATTTTTCAGCTTAAGTTAAAAAGAATTACATTTATTTGTTTATATATTTTGTCCAACTTAATAAATGTTATTTTACCATGTTATTTTACATCTGATTGTTCAATTTCTGTACTTTAATATGGTTAGACTCCCCAGAAAACCTTATTTATAAAAAGGTTATGCTGGGTTGCTTTAAGCCAATGTTGGGTCAAATATGGGCAAACCCAAATTGTTTTATTTTTATTAAATTTAAGAGACAATTTTTAACCCAATAGCCCCATTACTTCTTTATAGTAGACACTGTTTTGGACAACCTAACAAAAGTTTTGTCATCGATTCCCAGTTTTAAGAGCAACAATTAATAACTTGACTTCTAGTTGATCATTTGGAAAAGTGGCAGAAGACTTTTCTAATAAATCATCTGTTAAACTGCATCTCAATCTCTACAAATACTGCAGAGGACCTATTGGAACCCACATTGACGCAAGATTCTCACAGAAATCAGTCAAGTTTGTTGAAAAAAAAAAATCATGGTTTGGGGTTACATTCAGTATGGAGGCGTGCGAGAGATCTGCAGAGTGGATGACAACATCAACAGCCTGAGGTATTAAGACATTTGTGCTGCCCATTACATAACAAACCACAGAAGAGGGCACATTCTTCAGTAGGATAGCGCTCCTTCACATACTTCAGCCTCCAGATCAAAGATACTGAAAGCAAAGAAGGTCAAGGTGCTCCAAGATTGGCCAGCCCAGTCACCAGACATGAACATTATTGAGCATGTCTGGGGTAAGATGGAGGAGGCATTGATGATGAAACCAAAGAATCTTAATAAACTCTAAGAGTCCTGCAAGAACGCTTTCTTTGCCATTCCAGATGACTTTATTAATAAGTTATGCACGTCATTGCAGAGATGCATTGATGAAGTCATCAAAGCTTATAGGAGTTGTACACAATCTAAATTCTTTTCCAACTGACCATGACTTTATATTCTATACTTTACATTATTTCTGTTAAGTGACAAGAGTTTTGTATAAGCAAAGTCAGACCTTACTGTCCTAATTAAATAAATAAAAATGGAGGCATGATCATATTTTATTTTGTTAAAATAAGTGTAATCTCGAGGTCTTTGTCTTTCATATTAGCCACTTCTGATGTCAAATGATCAACTAGAAGTCAAACTATTATTTGTTGTTTCTAAAACTTGAATAGGCGACACGACTTTTGTCAAGTTGTGTAAATTTACTAGCAATAAATATTAAATATTAAATATATTAAATATTAAATGTTTAGATTAATAAATTTATTTATACCCTGACCATTTCCTGCCATGCAACATTGTCCAGTATCAGTTTACTTCTCAGTTGTAAGTGTAACAACAATACATAAATCCTTAACGCGCTGTTACTGGCAACAAGTGGTTTCATCTTGTTTATAACACGATTTATGTTTAAATCTGCCAAATGCGCCTTGTTTTGTCAACATAAACATCAATTAACCCTGTGAATTCCTAACCCTGCTTACAGGATTACACATTCCATCCCCACAACATTTTGAACGCAAATACCTCTCATTTCCAAGAGGAGTCATTTTATAAGACTACAGAAGCCAAGAGTTAAAAAGCCACAATCAAACCTGTTTACATAACAAACCGCAATGGGAAAAAAAACAATAATAATAATTTAAGCAAAAAGATGCACTGAAGTACAAAATGCTTCAACGATCATAAGTAGAATGGACTTTACAAACTAAAATATTTAACAAATGATCCATACGCATGAGAGAAGCCTAGATTAAGGATCTAGAAACAGACCATTAATGGTTGCCCTCTGACATATCAGGTGACAGCCTGCTTTCACCATAACAGGACATCACTACTTTTTCTGTTGACTAAACACGCTTTTGAAAGGTATGCCGAGTCTCAACAAGGACACAGAGAGAAAAGCTTATGTGGGTGATATGAAGTCCTTTACATGGGAGATGTGGGGGGCTTCTAAGACAGGCTTTGTTGATGGACTCCAGCTCCGCACTGTACTACACATACCTCAATTGTTGCCCAAATCTGTTTAAGTCCATTTCCTGTCGAGCCACAATTTGTGGAATGTCGGGTCACAGTCAAAATACGGCCTGCATCCAGAACTGAATGATAGCATGTTTTAAAATTACACCAATGTATGACCAGACCACCAAAAAATGAAACTATGTAGTATGACTAAATGTATACGCATTCTTCTAATGATCGTAATGGCATATCCTGACCCACTAATGTCGCCGTTTGGAATTTACGTCAGAAAATAATTCAGTGCTTTAGACATCATGTTTTGATTACGCAGAGAAGTGAGAGAATCTTATAATCTACTGTGATTACTCAGTGGGAAGGAATGGTTTTCTAAAGAGCAATCATAAAACAGCTTTACAGGATGTGATGTTATGAAGTAAACGCTTAGGTTAGATGTCAATTCGGGTTGCACAATATATATCGTTTCAGCATCAATACTGCAATGTGTGTGTCCGCAATAGTCACGTCGCTGGATATGCAATGTTGACGGTTTATAGGTGATCAGCAAAACAGTTGAGAATGCATGAATTTTTTTATGGAGTCACAGCAAAGTATAACCATAACAGAGTGAAAGTTTATCATTTGAATGCATTTTAAAGGGCACCTATTTTACCCCTTTTCAAGACTTAAGATAAGTTTGTGTCACAGGAATGTAAATTTTCAGCTCAAAACACCCATCAGATTATTTATTATACCTTTTAGAGCATTGGAAATTTGTACTTTGAACACAATGGAGCTGTTTTTGTGGCCTGTGCCTTTAATGTTCCCACGTGCATGTCAGAGACAGCACAGTGACAGACATGAAAGAAGCAGATCTCTTGTAATGTTTGTAAGAAACACTACAGTTAGAACTCTCCCAATGATTATTTGATGTATTTGTTGTGGAGTTAATTCAAGCCTTTTTGCAACGATGAGTCACACACAATCTTGTTACAAAGCACACACAGCGCACACATTTAACTCTGCACTGTTTTTGCATGGCAAATGTGACAGGATACACGTTAATATCCACTGCTGTATGGACATCTGTTACGTAATGTACAAAATAAACCTGATTTAACATCCACAGATGGGAATTGAAGCGTCTTTTTTATAATTGTACTGACATGCGGCTGGTGATACAGTAAATATGGTAAAATCGCTGTAATTCACTACAAACATGCACTGTTTTAAAAACATTTTAAACTTGTAAAAGTCATACTTGACCCCATTTGATGATGATGATTGATGATCACAGAGAGCTGAACAGATCTTTTAATCCCAGTTGCTTTGCGCAAGTCCTGTCTTGTAGATTTGATTATGCGCATTACTACAGAGATATATACGTGGCTTCAATCAATTCAGTGGGTGGGGAAACCACAGTCCTATGTCTTGTTGTGGTGGGCCTCAAAATGGGAGGCATTTGGATGCTATTTTAACATAAAAAAGAGACTTATTGTCTTTATATCACCCCAATATGGCTGTTGACACACTATACATGCACAAAGTTTTGTCCAAACAGCTTTCAAAAGATGATTTTCATCATAGATGCCCTTTAAAGCATTCGTGCACAAAAAAGTACATTTGTAACTTTAATGAGTAATTATTTTACTGAATTAATACAACAACGATTATACAGTGTTATTTTACATTTTATATTACTAGTTAATTTCTATACCAGAATACCATTTGACTCTCCGGAAAACTGTTAAGCACTATTTATTTTATTATTTTTGCTCACAATTTATTTATTTTAAAGCAAAACACCTTAGAAAATCACCCCAAATCAATCCCAACGAATGATTTCTTTCCAAATATAGCTATTCAAGCCATCTGGTGAAACTGTATTCCTATTGCAATAAATATAGCAGAAAAATGAAATATCGCAAAGGTAGATTTTCCCAATATAATACAGCCCTAATGTAAAACTATGTAAATAGAGGATATGGCCTATGTGTGAACTCTGCTCCACAGATCTATGTTGAATATGTGTTGAAGACAGGTTTGAGTTCCTCTTAAACTGTCTTCATTGAATCGCACACCACAGAAAGAACCGATCATATCATCAACAGGTAGCATCTTTACATAAAAGCAATAATGATGCTTACTTGTTCGTACTTAGCTACTTTAAAACACTTTTAAAAACTTTACAAAGCCTCAGACTATTCATTCATTTTCTTGTCGGCTTAGTCCCTTTATTAATCCGGGGTCGCCACAGCGGAATGAACCACCATCTTACCATCTTGCTGTGAGGCGACAGCACTACCTACTGCGCCACTGCCTCGCCAAGCCACAGAACACTATAATATATTATAAAATGCTGAGCATATTATGGTTTTTGATGTTTTTCCAAATTTTACTTCTGCCATGCTGTGATGTATCTTCATGGCAAAAAGTGAGTTGAAATAAAACAAACACTACATAAACACAAAACAAAAACTATACAGCATAGGTCTCAAACTCAATTCCTGGAGGGCCGCAGCTCTGCAGTTTTGCTCAAACCCTAATAAAACACAGCTGATCCAACTAACCAAGGTGTTCATTACTACTAGACTATTAAGCAGATGTGAGTTGCAGGTGGTTTGAGGTAAACTATGCAGAGCTGTGGCCCTCCAGGAATTGAGTTTGAGACCATTGCTATATAAAATGAAAAAACGTTGTTGATACTTTTTTCTGTGAAACCATGGTTTTATTGTTATACAAGTGCGTTTTTTTTTTTTGCCTTGATAACAATTTGTGCTTAAAAGGTTTTACCATTAATACCATGATTAAATTATGGTCATTATAGAAAAATGGAGGATTTATGGTTACCATTGTTAAACTAACTCATTAATTAAATCCATGGTTTAATTAAATGGTAACACTATACAATGAGGTTATATTAATTAATTTATTTACTATCAATAACAAAATGAACAATACATTTATTACATTAATGAATATAAAGTTGCTCATTGCTAGGTCATGAACATTCAAAGTGATTCTCGTTGCGGGATAATGACAATGCTTGGTGATTTCCAAAAGTCAACTAAATTTTATTAAACTTTTAGAATTAACATATTTTATCCATAACCAACAGAAATTGAAAAATAGTTGTTTTAAAAGTAAAAACAACAACATGCAAATGAAAAGGATTTTAATTATTTTATAGGATCGGTGTGTTTACATTAGATTAACAACACAGCAATAGCGTCAGCTGCAGCAGATTGATTTTATAACACCAGGTTATTTATTATTACCAGGTTTTGGTGGTCTCCAAAAATAAACCAAGAATAGACTTGTGGTGAAAACACTGTTTCTACAAGTCTCTTTAGTAAATATCATTAGTTTATATTATTATTTATGGTTAATATTAAATTAAACAAATTAATAAATCACTATAAAATGATATGGTTGTTAGACTGTTGCAATTTTTTGTGTTGTCAATAAGCTCATGTTTATATAGGCCTAATGTTGGATGAGCAATGTTTGCATATTTATAAATATATGGCATTATTATTTTAGGGGTCGCGGGCTGAAAAGTTTGGGAACCACTGCATTAATCAATGTTAACAATTCTGAATTTGGGTTTTGATCATGTTTAATAGATGCTTCACAAATATTGTTCATAATTAGCTCATGCAAGTAATTCAGCGAGTAATTAAAGACGTACCTTTAAAAACAATAAGACTATACGACTATATAAAAAGTTTTTTTAAAAGTTACAAGAGTGTTTTCATAGTAACGACATAAAAAAACTACAACCTTTTTCGTGAACAATTCTCAAAATACTTTTTGTAACAAGAATATATTTGGAGACGCGGTGGTGCAGTAGGTAGTGCTGTCGCCTCACAGAAAGAAGGTCGCTGGTTCGAGCCACTGCTGGGTCAGTTGGCATTTCTGTGTGGAGTTTGCATGTTCTCCCCGCGTTCGCATGGGTTTCCTCCGGGTGCTCCGGTTTCCCCCACAGTCCATAGAAATGCGCTATAAGTGAATTGAATAAATTAAATTGACCATTGTGTATGTGTGTGAATGAGACTGCATGTGTGTTTCCCAGTGATGGGTTGCAGCTGGAAGGGCATCCGCTGCTTAAAATATTTGCAAGATAAGTTGGTGGTTCATCCACTGTGGCGACCCCTGAATAATAAAGTGACTACGATGAAAATAAAATGAATGAAAAGAATGTATTTAGAATCTAAAAGAGAGTGGAGAATCTTTTAATGTGAAACCTCTTCATGTGGATTGGAAATGTTCGATTTGAAAGACTTTCCATGCCAATAAACAACCTTTGTTTTTAAGAATGTACATGTCTACTCAGAGTACTCTTTTATTACCATCAAAATTCAACAGGTAAGTAAAGGTGTAGCTTTAAAATGCCAGTGCAGTTGTACACATCTTTACCTTTTTTAAACTCCTCCAGCATGGCATCCAGCTTTGTATCGTTGAAGACAAAGTGCAGGGGGTGGCTGTAGAACTTGGTGATGGTTTTCAGCGGCGTGCAGTCATCTGGATCCACAAAGGCCAAGTCCTTGACAAACAGCAGGTCCACAATGTGACATCTCTCACCCTCATACACAGGTATCCGAGTGTAGCCACTCTCCATGATCTCAGACATGGTGGCGAAGTCCAGTATGGCATCACCAGCAATCATGAAGCAGTCCCGCAGAGGTGTCATGACATCCTCCACGGTTTTAGTCCTAAGCTCCAGAGCGCCTTGGATGATGTTGAGCTCCTCTTTGACCAGGTCATTATATGGATCGGTCACCCTCAGCATCTCCAGCAGCTTCTCCCTGTTGTACACAGTTCCAATCTCCTGCCCCAGCACGTGGTCCAGGAGTTTGCTGACCGGATAGGATGCTGGGAAAGTGAGGATCATAAAAAATTTTGTCAAGAATATTGTATTCGCGCCTACAGCGAGTCCGTGCCTGGAGCAGATGGCCTGAGGCACGATCTCCCCAAATATCACTATCCCTATAGTGGACACCACCACAGCGATCAGCCCTGACCCTGCGATGTCATCGAGAAGTATAGTCAAAGTAGTGTTGACCAGGACATTTCCCAGCAGCAACGAGCACAGCAGGTAGTTTCCTTGGCTTCGGACAGGCTCGATCGCCTTCGCGTAATGCTTCTCCTTCTCGGTCCCGCAGTTTTGCACAATCCGGAGCTCCATGGGATCCAGCGCCATCAGACCCAGATTCAGCCCGCTGAACATCCCAGACAAGCACAACAACATGGCAATAAAAATCACCTGCAGCCAGAACGGCAGGAGGAACTTTTTCTCCTCCACCACGATCACTTTTGTGTCATGCCCTTCGTGATAGACCCAGGTGTGTTCGGACCAGGAGTCCTGCGCGCCAGGTGTCCCGATGGCGGTGCACAGGTAATACGTTTTACTTTTTTCCGTTTTGCGCAGAGGCTTCACCTCGAGCTCGATAATCCCAGAAGTCTTTCTGTTTACCTCCATGGTGGGAAGGATGATGATATCGGAGGATCGGATGCCGCAGGGATGCGAGGCAGGTGCGTCTCCGGGGCTCAGGCTCTCCGCAGGTGCGTTGCTGCGGTGTTCCGTGAAGGCGAGTTTGGACCACGTCTCGTTGTTGATGTTTTGCCCATAGACCCTTAATCTGACACGAGATCGCTCGCTGACGCGCAAAAAGCCTCTGTCCATAAAAGACACCTCGTCGGTGTCTTCGAGGCGGAGGCCAATGATGACAGTCTCTTCTGAAGGGTCTTTACCATCAATGCTTTTGATCAGACAACTGCTGACAATTAAGAATATAACAGTCAATGATCCAGCCCGGTTTAGCGCCGCCATATTAGAAGTGGGCACTGCGGTCCATTGCTCTGCCATGTTGACAGTGGGCAGACTTTAGTCAATGAATGTAAGCTGCCACGGTCAGAGGAAGTCCGCGTCCGCCTTCATCCTCTCTAGAACCATCCTGACATCGAGCAACAAGGACGGCATTACTCACCGCGTATCGCTGCCTCTCTGCACCACGATGACACACACCAGCACGCTCTATGTGAACTGCTGCGAGTACAGATGTCTCATGACGGACGTGCGTTTTCACCAATCCGATGGCATATGTAAATTCAACCCCGGAGCATCCAATAAGATCGCGCGAAGTTTGGGAGGAGAGGCGGTGCTATCGGGCCTGAAAGCGGTAGTGGGCGTTCCTAAGTCCAATCAGCTGATAAAAACAGCGGTACCTAAAAGGTGGGAGTGGTCACTGGCGGCCAACGGTATGTCACTGTTGAAACTACTGGCCAATGCATTGCAATAACGTATTGAATTTTTGGGGTTAAGCCTGAAAACAGAAAAAGACTGAATGACGGATTTAGTAGGGTACGTTAAGCACGGGAAATGAGAAAAAAAAAGTAAGACAAAGAGTGAAACTATTCGCTTTCTAATTGCTTATAAACGCACGTGCGTCTCTGTCATATAAACAAACACGTGTGAAGCCTTCTTTCACTTTCATTCACTTTCCACTTCTCGATTCCCTCGTAGTTTGAAATGATATTTTTAGGAAAATAGAACATGTTAGGTTACAATAGATTGTTTCATATTAATTTATGTCCAAATACATATATTTATTTTTACAAGCAATTTCTTATTGATATTCGTTTGTTTTGTTTATTTTTTATGTATGATAATCTTTCATTTAGTTTAATCTGTATTCTTAAATTGTTTTTTATTTGTTATTTTATAAATAGCTAATTATTACATACGTAGGATTAAGCGGTTTATAATTCAATTTAGTTCATTTAGTTCGTTTTATAATTTATTTGTGTATGTGTGATGCTTTTCGCACCTCGAATATTTCCACTGATAACTCCCCTGCGCCCCAATGGATGTATATAAACAATGCAATAATTAAAACCACAAACGCAAACTATTGCCTTCTTTTGCGACCTTCATTGTAGTCTCAACAGTGCTCCTTGACTATTTATTTTCTCTCTCTCGCTCTCTCTCTATGCATATATTAATGTGTTTGGCTGCTGTTTTGCCTACAGAGGGAGCCAAAACCTTTCCCATAACACAAATTGACTACTTCGTTATCCTGCTATTTAAAAAATCAATACCAATTGTACGTAATGGACACAGTGAACTGGCCAATCTAAAATGTGCAAGATGTGCAGATTTGAAGGGAACTAAATTATAACAACCATGCTCTATTTTGCTTTATTATACCCGCACATATGCATATGAATAACACGCATAAATGCAAACATAATGTACAACCAAAAATAGCATATTTTAAGCACTAATTGTTTTTATGAGCCACTGCTATGGACATTGCATAATTATTTGAGTTTAACAAAGATACGAAAAATAGCTATTAGATAAGGCATTACTCCTTTTGAATAATAAAACTCAATAGTAATTTCTGAATCAAGATCCACTGTTACACAAGCTTGGCAGATTGCAAGACTACATTATTCTAGACCTTGAGTACTGATAAGTTGAACTAAAGAAGGGACAGAACATTCTTTTCAATTCAAGGTCTCCCGTGATCCAGCGAGTGTGAATGGGCAGATGTGCAAACTGCAGGACTACTTAGAAAGCACCTAGAATTAATGTTTGATATTTGATCTTGCAAAACAAACTAAATTTTCCTCAAAATGTTCTACTTCTTTCTTTTTGTTTAGATTATTTTATTTTTTAATGATTTGAATATCAATATAATGCACATGTTATAATTCACTTATTAAGAATATTTTAACCAAAAAGAAGAGATAATTTAAAAAAAGATAACTCAGTTTTTATTACTTTTATATCATTTTTCTTATTATTAATATTATTATTTTGAATAACATTTTAATGCACAATTGAAAAAAAAATGATTTATAAAAATGAATGAAAGTAAAGCTATGGTGAACGCTTCATTTGTTGATTACAGACTAAATATGTTCATGGTTATATTTTGACTGTTGCGTCATATAAAAAAATAATAAATTCTTGCAGACAAAAGTCAAAACCTTGTTGAAGTGAAAAGTTATGCTCAAGGCCTCACTCTAGGACATCCATCTGCTCGCCCTTGCAGAGAAGCTGCTGATACTGCATGTGGGATGAACTTTATCATTCACCCCCTTGATGGACTTAAAAAAAAGACATGTTTCATCCAACTTTCCACATCCATTTATTAAAGCTGCTTAGCAAAATGTGCAGAAACAATGCTGTGTAACATTTTATACAAATATGTTCAAGTATGTTTGGCAAAACAATTACACCATATAAAACGAGATATAAATAGACTAACAATTTCTAATTTGTAAACCTGATTTAAAAGTCTAAAAGCAAATGTACCAAGTCAAACAAACAGAAGTGGTGGACGTTATTTTGACTATCATTTCGAATATTAATACTGAAAACAATCTCCAACAGAAGAGCCTTCATTTGAAAATCTAATGCATTTCAAGAGAAAAGGAGGATGTTGGAATGTCTTTCAATGTGTGCAATGAGTAATCACCTGCAACTGATTTACAGTAAAAAAAAAAAAAAAAAAAAGAGAGAGAGAAATTATAGGAGGCTACATTTGTATAATAGAAGAGCAGTATTATTTCATCAAGTGTCTCAGTTGATCCTGCAGGTTTTTCGAGTGTTCAACACTGTGAAAGACATGACAGATAAAGAGTGGCTGAATGTCTAGATCAACTCACACATAATAATAATAATAATTGTTTATTTGTTCTAATAACATATTGAGAATATTACTTATAATAGACTTACTTCTTCTGAATGGCCTCTTGCCTGGATTTAAGAGGCAAAACAAAAAAATAAAATACATGAATTAATTTCTTACATTTTCACAATTTATATTTTAATGACATGTCTTTAAACCGTTGACTAGAACCGTAAACGATGTTAATATAAACAAGCACATTATCTCCACACCAAAAACGTATCTTCTTCTTCAGTAATTTGTCTTGATTTTTCTAATACAAAACATTTAAACGTTCATAAATTACAATACAATTACATGAAAATTAGAATTACATAAAATCAATTTATGACCAATGCAAGAGAAATAAGGTAAGAAAAATAAAAAAGGAAAAATTAAACTTGTTTTCCCTTTTGGATTAAATATACATTTTAATCAAAATACCAATGATTAAAAATATATGTACAAATAATTGAAATATTATTTAGGGTGCATACTCACTGGTACTGCAAGTGGGTCGTTATAATAGACATTTTCCGTAGACTCTAAGCATAAAAATATTTAGAGAAGTTTAAGATACTACGAGTAGTTGCCTACATATATTCATTTTAAATATATAATTATATTAATAATAATACTGATATACAGTGCAACTGATACATCCACATTTTTTATGTTACAACTTTATTCCAAAATGGATTAAATTAATTTATTTCCTCAAAATCTAAGCTGAGTGATCGGGGGGAAAGGGACTTAGTCAGAGAGGTCAATAACCTAATGGTCACTCTGCCTGAGCTGTGTTCTTCTATGGAATAAGAACCTTACAGAAGGACAACCATCTGTGCAGCAATCCACCAATCAGGCCTTTATGGTAGAGAAGAAGCCACTCCCGCCTGGAATTTACCAAATGGCATCTGAAGGACTCTCAGCCCATAAGAAACAAAATTCTCTGGTCTGATGAGACTAAAATTGAACTCTTTGGAGTGAATGCCAGGCGTTAAGTTTGGAGAAAACCAGGCACCACTCATCACCAGGCTAATACTATCCCTACAGTGAGGCATGGTGGTGGCAGCATCATGCTGTGGGGATGTTTTTCAGCAGCAGGAACTGGAAGACTAGTCAGGATAGAGGGAAAGATGAATGCAGCAATGTACAGAGACATCCTGAATGACAACCTGCTTCAGTGTGCTCTTGACCTCAGACTGGGGCGACGGTTCATCTTCCAGCAAGACGATGACACAAAGCACATCGCCAAAAGATCAATGGAGTGGCTTCACAACATCTTGATGAATGTCCTTGAGTGGCCCAGCCAGAGTCCAGACCTAAATCCTATTGACATCTCTGGAGAGATGTGAAAATGGCTGTACACCGTCGCTTCCCATTCAACCTGATAGAGCTTGAGAGGTACTGCAAAGAGGAATGGTCAAAAATTCCCAAAGACAGGTGTGCCAAGCTTGTGGCATCATTTTCAAAAAGACTTGAGGCTGTAATTGCTGCCAAAGGTGCAACAACAAAGTATTGAGACAAGGCTGTGAATACTTATGTACACGTGATTTTTCAGCTTTTTCTCATTATGGGGTTTTGTGTGTAGAATTTTGAGGAAATAAATTAATCCATTTTGGAATAAGTGAAGACGCACTGTACACACACACACACACACACATACACACACACACACACACACATACACCAGAGTTGGACAATGAAACTAAAACACTGGCCAATTTAACGTTGGAGGCTTCATGACTAAATTCGACCGGCCTGGTGACAAATTTTTATAGAATGCTAATGAAACCTTCACACTCAGCTCATACTGGAGGAATGTGCAGAGTAATAGCACAGTTTTGCTTAAAACATGTATTATTCTCTGATGAGTCCACCTTTGCTGTCTTTCCCAGAGAGTTACAGTGTGGAGAAACCCCAAAGAAGTGTACCACGCAGACTGTCGCATGCCCAGAGTGAAGCATGGGTCTGGATCAGTGATGATTTGGGCTGCAATACCATGGCATACCCTAGGCCCAGAACTTGTGCTAGATGGGTGCGTCATTGAATTAAACATTGTATCCTAAAAACATTGCCGTGTATTAGGATAATAGTGCAGCAATACACATAGCAAGTCAGAAGACACAGTGGTTTGATGAACATGAAAGTGAAGTTGAACATTTTCCATGGCCTGCACAGTCACCAGATCTAAATATTATTGAGCCACTTTGGAATGTATGGGTGGAGCGAGTCAGGAAACATTTTCCTCCTCCTGCATTACGTGGAGCCTGGCCACTATTCTAAAAGGAAAAGGGCTCAAAATCCTTTTGGCCACTGCACAGGACTTGTATCTGTCATTCCTAAGCTTATAAGGAGGTCCTAAACCATACTAATGAATTATTGTGGTCTAAACCCAAACGTTTCAGTTTCATTGTCCAACCCCTGTAAATACACACATATTTATATCACTTACATCTTCGGAATGGAGAATGGCATCTTCCTGAATGACCATATTTCTCGCTGCCTGACTGAGTAGCTATAAAGAAGAAGAGCTCAATGTTAACATTATTTTTATATTGTCAACTGAATCATCACTTGATGCAGTATTAATGCGCCTTGTCGTCTCAAAACCTCGAGACAGCTGTTCTGGACATCATGTAGTGCCCAGTGTCATGTAGTGCTCAGTATCCCAGTATCTAAGTTAAAGTCTATGCTTTTTCAAAAAAGTCTAAGCCTCTTATTAAGTTATGAAGCTCGTCTCGACTATTAAGCTAATTGCTATGAGAAAGAAACAGTTAACATCAGCCAGGCGAACATCTCGCCTTAACCAAACAATATCACTTCAGATAATGTGTCGTATATTTACTTCTTGGCTCCGGGATCCTTTCAACACTTGACGAGTTAAAGCGATCACATCTCCACTGCAAGAAGTTACTTTATCAGACAATAAACCTTTGACAGATTGACCGAAGCGGGGCTGCGTTTCGGAGGAAGCCATTACTGTTTACTACGGCAGCAGGCAAGGGACAATTTAAAAGCGAACTCGAGTGACGATATTTTTATGTATCTGACTGATTTAACTGCCATTTGTGTTGTAAATCCTATTGAATATGAACAATTGTAGTAAAATTTAACTAGAAGTTTGTAAAAGTAAAATGTAATATAACTAATGATCAACTTGTTACAATTATGTTTTAGCGCTGCCTCAGCAAGAAGGTCGCTGGTTCAAGCCTGGGTCAGTTGGCTTTCTGTGTGGAGTTTGCATGTTCTCCCCGTGTTGTCATGGGTTTCCTCCGGGTGCTCTGGTTCGCCCATGTGTGAAGGAGAGTGAATGGGTGTTTCCCAGTGATGGGTTGCTTACTGGATAAGTTGGTTTCCACTCTGGCGACCTTGGATTAATAAAGGGATTAAGCCAAAAACAAAATGAATGAATAAAGTTTTAACTTCAGTTTCTTGTTAATTCCTGTTAGCTCAATAATAATAGACTTGAGGCCTGAGGGAGCATTCAAGCAGGTTATGTGACATACACGTTTAAGTTAAAGATTTAAGCAGAGAGCCTTTGGTTTCAAAATCTAACATTTAAACACTTGCTTAATATCAAATAAAAGACTGGTTTCTATCTGTAGAAAACAGAGATCCTACACTACAAATGGTACCATCTATTAAAAAACAATCAGTGTGTGCACATCTAGGAAAATCTTAAAGGCAGGTGCTCAATCAAGCCAAACACAATAGAAAAAGTAAAAAGTCAGCACACTGACACTTTAGCTCTCAAAAGACAAATATATGAGTGTTTTTTTGTTGTTGTTATTTTTTTCTACACACTTGTACACGGCACCTTATAACAATATACAATGCAATCCTTTCTCTATGCATTTGTACACAGCAACTTATAACTTGTACATTTATAACAAATCTGTACATACAATTGATCATCCAGAGCTTTCTGACTAACTGCATCTCTGTTTAACGTTGATCGTCTTTTATCACATTTATTTTTAGTGTTGCCACTTGTCACTTTATGTACACTGGAAGCTTCTGTAGCCAAAACAAATTCCTTGTGTGTTTAAGCACACTGGACACTAAAACCGATTCTGATTTTCTGATGGTTTCTTATAGTTATTTTCTATTGGTTTTGGCTTTTGACTGTATTTTTTAATTTACTTACTCATTGGTTGATTGGGATGATCATTGTTTGCAGGTGTGATGTTTAGAGTCTTGAGTTCTCTTGTGTTTCCTCTGTGACCTGATGAAGACCTTGCAGGTAAAATGTTGTGCAATTGAATTAGTCTTTTGATAGCTTTGTGCTATCAAAAGACTAATTAGTGGCAGTGTGCTGATTTTTTTTATTTAGCCATATATAGACCCACCACAGACCTTTACAAGGATTTAAAGCAAAACATTGATGATATCATTCTAATACAGGGTCTGCAGAGTTTAAGTGGCCGATTGTGCTCACACAAGCATCTCTGAATATGAGGAAACGATCAACAGCTCTGTTGAAAACAGCCTCCCTGACACTTAGATAGTTGAAGCTGAACTGTTTCAGGGTCAAGGAGGTGGCATTGAAGGATCTGCATAAAAGTCTCCTGTCGGCTCGCTCACACAGGCAGTGCTGTTCAGAAGAGCTGGAGGACACTCAGTTGAATGTAGCTGACAATGGCTGAAGCACTCATCCTGCCCTGGCTGCTCTGTTTAAGCCTGTTCTCCGCAGTGATTCTGGCAGCTCTGTATCTCAAACAGAAGATGAATGGATTTGTGCCAGCAGGAAACAGATGTCCTCCAAGTCTCCCTTCACTGCCCATCATCGGCAGTCTGCTGAGCCTGGTGAGCGACAGTCCTCCGCACATCTTCTTTCAGGACCTGCAGAAGAAATACGGAGATCTGTATTCCCTCATGATGGGCTCCCACAAACTGCTCATTGTGAACAACCACCATCATGCGAAGGAGATCCTGATCAAAAAAGGAAAAATATTTGCAGGGAGGCCACGGACTGTAAGTACATACAATCACATTCAGTTTAATTAGACATTTTTAGCTGTTTAAATTTTGTTAATTTAAATATGGCCCATCTGCATATGGTTAAACTAAATTTACACATTCATTCATTCATTCATTTCTTTTTGGCTTAGTCCCTTTATTAATCAGGGGTCGTCAGAGCAGAATGAACTGCCTAAATCTGTATATTAAATACCATTAAACATATCATTCAATTGTAAGAATATTTCACATTAATGAGATTTGTTTTTTTACTAAATATGAACTGTGTAAACTCACCCAAAAATAAAAGATTTACTTATCCTGAATTGGTCCCAAACCTTAATGAGTTTCTTTCTTCTATTGAACATAAAGGAAGATATTTTGAAAGAAGCTGAAAAAGGATCTCCATAGTAAATCCAGTTTCTAACATGCGTCACATTTTTTGTGTGTTAAAAAGATGAAAGAAACTGGTCAATCAGGTTTGGAGCAATGTAAAAAATGCTGAGTTCCACACAATTCCTTCATGTTTTGCCAACACATATCGATTAGGTTAACCCAATAGTTTTTACAAATTTAGGTAGATTGAACATAAGAGCTAAGTTGCCCCCAAAATAAACCCTTAAGAATTGTGATGTTTCAACTCATTTTAATAAGTAGTTTAAACAAGCAGCAACATTTATTTTTTAAGTGAATGGAGGAGGAAGAGTACATGATTTTTGGGTCAACATTACCCTTAATTTTCAGTGAAAATGTATTTTCTTTACTGAGACTTTCTACGATTGTCTTCTAGGTTACAACAGACTTGTTAACTCGAGATGGGAAAGATATAGCGTTTGCTGACTACAGTTCCACATGGAAGTTTCACCGCAAAATGGTTCATGGAGCTCTTTGCATGTTTGGAGAAGGTTCAGTTTCTATTGAGAAGATAAGTGAGTGTCACTGCAGGTTATTGTGATACAAACATATAAAGCACTGCGGTGAAATATATAACCCAGGACCACAAAACCACGAGTGTCAAATTTTAGAAATTGAAATATATACATCATCTGACAGCTGCTACTTTATTTTTATTGATCAGTTTTAAATTTTACAACAGAACATTTTCCATTCAAAAATCTGCAAATTGCACATGAAATGATAAACAAATACAAAAATAATAAGTAAATACGAAAACACAACATTGGGAGGTTACTTTGTTCCAGATTCAATGCATTCAACAGTTGTTAACATTGCAGTAATCAATCCATTTCTTCTAATGTTTTTAGAAATAAGTCCTGTTTAAGTCTCGAAATAAATGTCAATTCTACCATATTGCTTATTTCCTTCACAATCGCCAATAGAGGAGGGGGTGTCATACTTATAGCAGTATCTGGTATTTCTCCTCTTGCTTGCCACACTTAATATATTTACAAGGTAAACATCCTCCTTCACTACCACCTCTTCATAGATTTCAAGATAATTTCTAGTCTTTTGGTGTACGGTATCCTAAGGTCTTTTCCGTTTCCAATAAAACCTTGATCCAGAAAGGAAATATTTCCAGAAAATTTGGAGGTGATCTCAACCTTCCCACCTATCCTCAAGCAAGTTTGTGGTGTGGACAATTGTGTGCTTTTAATTTTGGGGGAATGAAAAGACGTATTAGATTTTTCTATGCAAATTCTTTCCACCTCCATGTAGTTTGTGAAATCTTTTCCATTCTGCCTAAGGGCTTGGTGGAAAGAAGAAAGTATTTTACAATTATTTTTTCTATAAACATCTATAATTCATTTATTCATTTTCTTTTTGGCTTAGTCCCTTTATTAATCCGAGGTTGCCACAGCGGAATGAACCGCCAACTTATCCGGCATATGTTTTAAGCAGCGGATACCCTTCCAGCTGCAACCCATCTCTGGGAAAATAATCTATAATTAATTTTATGAATTCGTTCAAATCCAAAATGTTCTTTGCTTTATATTTTCTTTCAAAGCAATCTTGAACTAGCAGATAGTGGTAAAAGTCTTAATTGTCCAAATTATTATACATTTTTATAAAACATTTAAAAAGTAAACAAGCATTTCATTGATCTATGGTTTGTTAAAATGGGACAATATTTGGTTGAAATGCCAAAATCTGGAATCTAAAGGTTCTAAAAAATCTAAATATTGAGAAAATAATTAAAGTTGTTAGTAATGTACATTTACTGATCAAACATTTGCTAAATGTTGCTAAATTCATGGTCCATTTTGGCTATTGAAGAAAAAAGTCCGAACAACATAAGACTTGTTTTGATCACATACAGTTGAAATCAGAATTATTAGCCCTGCCTGATTTATTTGTTTTTCTTTTTTTAATGTTTCCCAAATTATGTTTAACAGAGCAGGGAAATTTTTCAGTATGTCTGATAATATTTTTTATTTTGGAGAAAGTCTTATTTGTTTTATTTCGGCTAGAATAAAAGCAGTTTTTAGTAATAAAAAAAAATATTTTAAGGTAAAAATTATTAGCCCCTTTAAGCTATATATATTTTTAAATTGTCTTCAGAACAAACCATCATTATACAATAACTTGCCTAATTACCCCTAACCTGCCCAGTTAACCTAATTAACCTAGTTAAGCCTTTAAATGTCCCTTTAAGCTGTATAGAAGTGTCTTGAAAAATGTCTAGTCAAATATTATTTACTGTCATCATGACAAATATAAAATAAATCAGTTATTAGAAATGAGTTATTGAAGCTATTATGTTTAGAAATGTGTTGAAAAAAAATCCTCTCTCAGTTAAACAGAAATTGGGGAAAAAATAAACAGGGGGGCTAATAATTCTGACTTCAACTGTATAAAAGATTATAAACAGAAGCTGACACCTAATTCTTTCTCTGCAAAGTTTGCAGGGAGGCGAGCTCTATGTGTGAAGTGCTGACTGAAAGCCAAAACAGTGCTGTGGATCTGGGACCGGAGTTGACACGTGCTGTCACAAATGTGGTGTGTGCCTTGTGTTTTAACTCCTCGTATAAACGTGGAGATGCTGAGTTTGAGTCCATGCTCAAGTACAGCCAGGGAATCGTGGATACAGTTGCAAAGGACAGCTTGGTGGATATTTTCCCATGGCTGCAGGTGAGATTTAAGTCCATGTGTTAAGGTACATGTTTGGGGTTATTAAAAGTTGACACTGATTTTGATGATTTCTTTCATATTTAATAAAATCAAATTATATTATTGTGAAATATTCTTACAATTAAATGAATTTATAATTTTACCGTGATTTTCAATGTGTTTTAAGGTTTATAGAAATATTTCTAAATTTAGTTTTTAACTATATGCACATGGGCCATATTTAGTTAAATTCAAACAGCCCAAAACAGCTACTTTTTACTTATGTTTATTAATATTATAATATTATAGTTTTGTTGCAACCAGATTGAAGAAATATTTTAATTCTATTCCATAACTACACTAATTTAATTTTTCCTTTCAGATTTTCCCAAATAAAGACCTCAGAATCCTAAGACAATGCATTTCCATTAGAGATAAACTGCTTCAGAAGAAATATGAGGAACACAAGGTACATGTGCAATTTCATATTACAAAAAAATGTAGCCTATGAAATGAATACAAGTAAAAGATAATCTTTACATAGCCTACTTTTTGAGTAATCTAAATAATCATTTTCTACTGCACTCTCAAAAGAAAAGTTCCAAAAGTCTTTTAGAACATTTGAGGAGTTCAGATGCGAAAATCTGGAATTTTCTTCTACAACGAGCATTATTCCCAGCCCCTTATGTTAATGTTCAGTTATTTCACCAATTATTTATTATTTATTATATGACCAATTCTTTGCCATAAAAGTGAAATTACTGAACATAGACATAGGAGCCTGATTAAAATGCTAATTTCAGAAGAAAATTTCAGATGGCACGTAGAGGTTTTTGCATCTGAACTCTTCATTCGATTAATTTGAACAGTACATAATCTTTTGTGGAATGGAGAGGTTCTAAGAATATTAAAGGGACATTTCACCCCAAAATGTACTCATTATTTGATCACCTTTTACTTTTTCCAAACCAGTGTCAGGGTAGAAAAGTAATGCATTTCAATATTGAGTTAAACTCTCCAAAAAAGTAACTAGTTCTGTTACTTAGTTCCTTTTTATGGTAAGTAATGTGTAATGTTACTTTTGAGTTACTTTTGAGTTTTTCTTTTTCTGACCTGGTTTAGGCTTGATCTCTTTCAGAACTTGCAGGGGGGTTCTTCTTGTTTTTTTTTTTTTTTTTTTTTTTAAAGAGGAGCTCTGCAATTAACAACAAACCGTATAACCTTCTTTTACCTTTAAAAAACGCATCAAAAAAATGAATGTAGGATAATTTTATCTTCTGAGAACTTCCTTACCCCAGAGTTATAGGCTACATGGCGTACAGATTAATGAAAGTTTAAAGCAATGTGTTTGCTACTTTTGTACTTTCTGTCTGATTAAAAAGTAAAGTCACTGTTCATTCAGATAATCATCTTTTCCATATCTTCCATGTGTTTAAAATAATGAGAATATTTTCATTGCAGAAATGTAATGCTCTGCCATCTTCATTTCTGTCTGTTCCTGCATTCTCTCATTGTGTGTGTGGGATTTAACGTGACAACGTTAATTTTAATTCAGTAAATATTTTTGTAAAAGCAAATGAACTAAACTAAAAAGTAACTCATTACAACTTTTATGAAGTAACTCAAATATAACTTATTGTAATGCGTTACTTGTTATTTTGTAATATTATTACGTAACTCGTGTTACTTGTAATTATTACCCCCAACACTTCCAAACCTTCAGTTTGTTCCCTTCTTCTGTTGAATACAAAAAAAAGCTAGAAATGAAAGCTAAAAAAAAACTCGAACCATTGATTTCCATAGTATGAAAAACAAATATTATGAAAGTCAATTGTTAATGGCTTTCAGGATATTTTCAGCACAAAAACGTGTTCAACAATGGGAGGAAACCCATAAAGTTTTGAAACCAGTATGAGTAAATAACAACAATCGGGTGATTTGTCCCTTTAAAGATCTGCGTGGAACCAAAAAAGCCAAAAAGGATCTTTTATTTTTAAGAATGCAATTTTAAATGATGTTAATGTTACACCTCGACGATATTAATGCTAATAAGTATGCGTTACTTTAAAAACTACCATTTTCATCACTTGTGTCATATTTACAGAAACTGCCGGTGATGACACAAAACGCAAAATTGCTACAAGTGTAAATTTTAATATAGAGAAGTGGTATGAAACCGTATATCGCCCTAACCTACCTAATCCCTAACCCCAACATCAGAGAACCATTCAGTGTTGGTAACATAATCTGATGGGTAGGATAAAAATGTCAGGACACCTGGTCAGTGATGTGGTGTTTGTCTCCATCTACAGGTGACCTACAGTGATAACGTGCAGCGGGATCTCCTGGATGCTCTTCTGAGGGCGAAACGCAGCTCAGAAAACAATAACAGCAGCACTCGTGATGTCGGTTTAACTGAAGATCATGTGCTCATGACGGTGGGGGACATTTTTGGGGCTGGGGTGGAAACCACTACTACTGTACTCAAATGGTCCATAGCTTACCTCGTCCACAATCCACAGGTGGGCCGAAATGAAACCGCGCTCTCGACTGGGTGTGCTGATCCAAACAGGTTACTATTGATTTTCAGTTAAACATCGTAAACGTTCTTTGAATTTGACTTTAGGTTCAGAGAAAGATTCAAGAGGAGCTCGACAGTAAGATTGGGAAAGAAAGACACCCTCAGCTCAGCGACAGGGGGAATCTACCTTATCTAGAGGCCACTATCAGAGAAGTGCTGAGGATTCGACCTGTTTCTCCGCTCCTCATCCCTCATGTGGCGCTGCAGGATTCCAGGTCAGGGTCAGGTCTTAAGTGTCTTAAATCTCAAAAGCTAGATTTTAGGCCTTAAAAGGTCTTAAATCTACTGAAATGTTGTGTTGTAGGTCTTACATAATTTTTGACAGTTCTTAATTTTCCTGTTAATTTATTTTCTTAATTGTATTATTATTATATTATTGTTTTGTTCTATTTTTGGTAAGGGTTATGGAGTTTGTGAATTAATATATTTGAGAAAAATTATTGTAAAAAAAATTATAATTGTATTAAATTGTAATTATTTTTTGACGGGGAAGTGAAAATCTTTTCTAACTGGGACATTCGAAAAAATCCTTAGCATTTAGACCTGTTTAAGTCTAATCTTACATTCATCATGGTCTTAAAAATGTCTTAAATTTTTTAATTTAACTTGGTAAAACATGCAGAAACCCTGCCAGGTGTTTCTCCCTATAGAGGATTTAATATGGGGAAATATTATTTAATGAATGGAAAATCTAAACGCATTTGTCATATATTATATATGCTAGTTTCTTATAACTCACTTGTCTTAACTTTTGTCTTTGCCATGGTAACAGAAGGGGGCTAATAAAATTTAAAAAATTTAAAAATTAAAATAAAATAAAAAGATTTTCTTTAGAAGAAAAAAACAGTACCCTATGGAAAATACTGCAAAAATTTTACCTGGGGAAAAATATGAAAAAGAATGAAAAAATTCACAGGTATTAAATTTGCATTGTAATAATTTTGCTTTGAACTGTGTCTATATTTTTCAACACCATTCTAACTTGTCAACATCATATTCATCAAAAATTCTAATGGAAGATTTAATGCGCACAATGTTTTTAGAATGCATAAAAACAACCAAACAAAATGTTTTTAACAAATGGCATTTGTAAATCTGTTTATCACAACATTTTCATATCTATTATATGATTTCGGTGCTATTTGTTTTCAATAACAGAATTCTGGAGAGAATGTTACATAATTCAATCAGTGAGTGTATGTACCCTCATGAAAAGATACCATGGTAATATATAGTAATTAGTTTATTATCTCAAGATTCATTTATTCATTTTGTCCCTTTAATCAGGGGTTGCCACAGCGGAATGAACCGCCAATACATCCGGCATATGTTTTATGCAGCAGATGCCCTTCCAGCTGCAACCCAACACTGGGAAACACCCATGTACTCTTACATTCACATAAACTTTTGTTACACTTCTTACATTTCTGTCAATCCTCTTAAAAAAAATAAATAAATATATATATATATATATATATATATATATATATATATATATAAGGGTTTTTCACTCCATTTAAATATATATATATATATATATATATATATATATATATATATATATAAAAATAAATAAATAAATATATAAATATATATATATATATATATATATATATATATATATATATATATATATATATATATATATATATATATATAAAAAAATATATATATATATATATATATATATAAAATATATATATATATATATATATATATATATATATATATATATATATATATATATATATATATATATATAAATATATATATATATATATATATATATATATATATATATATATATATATATATATATAAATATATATATATATATATATATATATATATATATATATATATATATATATAAATATATAAATATATATATATATATATATATATATATATATATATATATATATATATATATATATATATATATATATTTAAATGGAGTGAAAAACCCTTATCGTCTTTGACTCAAATGCTAATTTGATGCTAATACTGAAATGGTTCACTCTTATTTTTACAGTGTTGGCGAATACACAGTGCAGAAAGGGACGCGGGTCGTTATTAACCTCTGGTCTTTACATCATGATGAGAAGGAATGGAAGAACCCTGAGCTCTTTGACCCAGGTGAGGATCTGCTATGATGAAAGCCGGTTGTCTCTCGCTGTCTCTCGCTTTGAACATTATCAGTAACAGTGAATCCTCTAATCTGACAGGACGCTTTCTGAATGAGGAGGGTGATGGTTTGTGCTGCCCGTCGGGCAGTTATCTGCCATTCGGCGCAGGGGTGCGTGTTTGTCTCGGCGAGGCCCTGGCAAAGATGGAGCTCTTCCTCTTCCTGGCGTGGATTTTGCAAAGGTTCACCCTGGAGATGCCCACTGGCCAGCCTCTGCCTGACCTCCAGGGCAAGTTTGGCGTGGTTCTTCAACCCAAGAAATTCAAGGTTGTTGCTAAAGTAAGAGCAGACTGGGAGAAATCCCCACTCATGCAGCACTGCTGAGCTTAATGTCAGATGCTGAAATCTTCATCTAATGAGAATCTTTTTCTCAGCTTCCTCTGTGTAGATTGAGTATTTTCACTTTTATGGCAGAACGTTGGTTCTTTTCATCAAATTTAGAGTGAAATAAACATAATGCTGAGGAAATATTCTCTTTTAGAAGATCATTTCAGACGGCGCTCAGTCAAATAGCACACATCAAACATAAATTCAAAGAAGGATTTTGAACAGTCAGAATATGGAGGGAACACATTTATTCATATAAGCTGATTATTAATGATGGTTTATTGACTGTTAAAGAGCAACAAGGGTGTTATTGATGGCATGTGTTTTTGTTGAAGCCACCAGGCCATATTATTGTAACAGTGTTTGAAATAGTCAAATTTAACCCTTTATACAGCACTCATTGAAAAACAAACCTGGATTGTTATTTGGGGATGTGACTTACAAGAACTTTTTAGATTTTTTTATGAGAAATAGGATAGTGAGTGAGATCGAAATCAATTTCAGTGAAGTTACCATATATGATTCTTCACCCAATAAAAGGTTAAACGGATAGTTTACCCAAAATGTAAAATGTACTCACTATTTACTCTCCTTGAAGTGTTTTTTTTCTTCTGTTGAACACAAAAGAAGATAATTTGAAGAATGCTGAAAACCTGTAACCATAGACTTGATTGTAGGAAAAACAGATTTCCAGCTTTTTTTCAAAGCATCTTACTTTTTTTTTTTTTAAAGTCAAGTGCTCAATCTTTTTATGTTGGTCTTGGTTTTCAACTGGTTGCACTGTTCTAAAACAATGTCTATGTGTTGCAAGTGTTTATTACCGTGTTTATAATCATATTTCTTACGGGAAGTTGGTTTGGACGAAATTAATAAATGTGATGTGATTCGCTACTTAACTCATCAGTGTGGTTCATGCCTTAAATGCTTTAACAAAATAAATGTATAGACTTTTGACTTTCTTCCTCCTAGTGTATTTTCCAGTAAATGCAAGTTCTTATTTATTAGCCAACGCATAATATTAGCAATTAAAGACACTATAGTACTAATTCATTACTAGTACTTAAATCAGTAGTAACTAGTAATAATTTTATTGTATGTAGTTACAATTTTAAAGTGAAATTTAAATATAATTGACTATTTCCATTCCAATTGTGACTACTTGAAATATTTGTATACATTAGTAGTCATTTATTAGGTACTAGTGCCTGTTTTTGGTTAAAAAGGGAATAGTTATACTTTTGTTCTTCCAGAAAGTATGTATGTGTATGTATGTATGTATGTATGTATGTATGTATATATGTATATGTATATATGTATATGTATATATGTGTGTATATATATATATATATATATATATATATATATATATATATATATATATATATATATATATATATATATATATAAAATAATTGAAGTTCAGATGCAAAAAAAACTCCAAATGCCATCTGAAATTTCCTTCAAAAACGAGCATTTTTCTCAATCTCCAATGTTTGTGTTGTTATTTTACATTACAGGCAATGAAAGTACTCTAAGCAATTTCATTTATGTTGATAAATAATTACTGAAATTATAAACAAGAGCCTGACAAAAGCGCTCATTTTAAAAGAAACATTTAGATGGCATTAAGAAGTTTTTGCATCTGAACTCATTTCTTAATGTTTTGTGTTATTCTAGCTGTATTCTAAAGATGTTCACCTGAAGGAGTGTCATGACATCAGACAAGCAATGACACAAAATTCCAGAAAAACAAAAACAAACTACAAGCAAATGCCCTACCAATGGGAAAAATAAATGATGAATGTTTAGTCATTTTAATATGCAGCTAAATCATCTCACAAAAACTCACTGGCTTCAAAATCTTTTTTATTATTATTCATATGGAACATTCTCTGACAATTAATTTGGTTGAGTCTTCTTATAAAATGCAGAAAATACAGTTTTATATATAAAAAGAAAGTGACTACGGATAAAAAAACTAAAACGTAGTACCAGGCTTGAATAGAAGCTTGAGGAAAACAAAAGCAATTGGCTTGCAAAGCCTTCGTCACCTTCCAACACACACACTCACTGCTCAGTGTCAAAACAGTGCAATGACAACTTTTTTTCAGGCAAAACGAATGAACATCTCATTCACAGTGAGCAAACTAACACAATGACCCAGATTTCCACTTTAAATCAATACCTTTGGTCTCGATGAGAGAAAACAATGGAGACAACATTTACAGAAAAAGCACCATGAGCACAGATGACCGGATCTCCACAGCTTTCACTCCATTTCTCTCAAATACATCGATAAATGTTGCTCGCAATGCTGAGTTTTAACAGCCAAACAATACTGCTACATAAAGGTTTGACGAAGGCACCGCATCAGTGTTGGAATCTGCCTCCCAAAAACCTGTTTTTCCAGCCACATCACGTCTCAACGCAAATTAGGCTCTATTTACACAGGAACAAGCTGATCTGGAGATCAACACGGCCCAAAAGCCATCTGTGCCCAAGCTAAGACCCTATTAAAGGACACCTATCTGCTAATCCAAACCAAAGGTCAAGCAAACACAGTGGCCTGAAGAATGATCCACTTAAAGGAAGCTACCATCTCTCTCACACACACACACACACAAACACACACACACACAAACAGTGTAGGGAATGCAGTGGAGCAGCTTTGGACAGTCTCACCGCCACAGAAAAAAAACCCAAAACAAAATCTCATCATAAACTCTATGTAAGTGCTACACTAACATGACAGTAACCTTACCTGAACTGCTACAATACATTTGTACACATTAAACGCTTATTCTATGTAATAAGGCCTATACATAAGTTACTGTTAGTGGTGCTAGAGTTCCCTTACAGTGTTAAGATACAAAATAAAAACACTTTATAAAGCAATATGGGAGAATACCAAAATTAAATTAAGGCAAAAAACAATCATGATATGTTTCAATGGAAGGCTTATCAAGTGATCCTACTTACTTTTGACTAAAATATTCACTCATACTGGCCCTTTATTAGTAAATACACACACACACACACACACGCACACACAATTCACTTTAAGGCATATGACAACTAGCTAAATCAACAAAGGCACCTATTGTAAGATGTAGTATACGAGCTGGGTTTGATCTATATACAAAGTCATTTGTTTTCAGCCTTCATTTGAATAGTCTTTGTATAATATATGAGGATGTTATTCAGTTTATGCAAATAATCATGCAAAATATTGGATAAAGCTTGAGACCGCGTTATAAAAGATGAAACAAAATGGCAATCTAACCCTGCTGGGCAGGAAGCACGTTCACGCTTGTTGATACTGAAACATAAAGAAGTATTTAGGTAATTATTTTCCTTCATTTTTTTTCTGAACAGCATTAAGCAATATTCCAGATCAAGATTATCAGGAAAACAAAAACAACAATAAAGACAAGAAAGAATATTAAAGCTCTGAAGTGTAAGCAGACTGCTCTTGGCTGTCTTTCCCTTTTTTGTGCACAATATAATCATGATGGAAAGGCTCACCCAAAAATTCAATTTCTGTTTCTCACCCTCACCTTGTTCTAAAGGCATGACTTTTAGTCCCTTTTTTTGCACTTTAACTCAAACTCCTATTGTGTTTTCTATCTATTTAAATAAAAATAATAAATATATGAATGAAATTCATATTAAGCAGTTTAAACCAATTCTTTCAAATGTAGGCTTTAATTCAGATATAAACATTGAGCAACCTGCTCTCATTGGTTCTTAGTAGTTGACAATCATGTTTCAGCTTCTTTACCCTGTCTGATGTCCACCATCTATACGTGTATGCAGTCCAAAAAATGACTTTTGCAGTATGTTAAAACAATTAGGTTGTCTAAAAAAAACGTCGGTTAATGTTTAACCCACTTAAATTTATAAAAACAATTAACTTAATCGATTTGTGTTGGGACAACATGAAGGATGTGTATGGAACCCAGCATTTTTTTACATTGTGGAGTCATTTAACATTTTTATTCATTAGCCGTGTCTCATTTCAGAGGCTGCATCCTCCAAAGGATGCATTTGAAGGGCTCTGTGTCATAGAGGTGCAACGAAGGCAGTGTCAGTTTTAAAAGATTCAAAAGCTCCTTCAAATGCAGCCTCAAAGTGCGTCCTTCGTTTCCCAGGTAATGAAGGACACAACCGGAGGACCCTTTGCAGCCTCTAACGTCTCAAGATTGGTTGCGTGCTGATAACAGCAGGATGTTTTTAAAAGAAAACTCTGGATTAAATGAATTAAGATTATTTTACTTGGATATCTAAACGCATGTTAAAAAACAATAAGACTATGACATGTCTTACTAAAGAGAGACTTTATAGACAGCTTACACTTGTGTGTGTACATGTATGGATTAAAGGAAGTGCATTTTCAGCTTCTGTAAACCTCACTATGCCTTCAGATCTCTTAAAATAAGTTTTTAAATCATTTAATGTTATTACTGCTTATTAACGGCAGCTGTTACGGTTGCTAGGTGGTGGGATGTGTCCTCTGTGTGCTAGATCGTATCATTTCAAAAAGCTCGGTTCAGCCTGTGTGGACTTCAACAGATTCATCTTTAAAGTCTGTATCCTTCAGAGGATGCAGCCTCTGAAATGAGACACAGCTATTCTCTTTACTAACTTGTTATTTTTTGAAGATTGTTTAGGTGAAATGAACTTTCAATTGACTTCCTTTTTTTAATTAACTAAACTAAATAATTTGAGATTCAAAAAATAAGGTCTTAAGACCAAAGTATACTTTGGTAGACACTCCACACGATGTCCTTTTAAGGATCAGTAGACATTGGAGCAGACTGTTCAAGCGTAGACAGCAGTGCACACGTAAGGTTGATGTTAAGACAGATAAACGCATGTGCCGACCCGTCCATCTACAGTTAAGCATAATTTGAATATGTAGGAATAAATAGGCCTTCATGCATTCAAAATAACGTGAGGGTGAGGAATCGCCAGAACTTTCATTTCTCTGAGAACTTCCCTTTAAGTATTGAAAGTAAAGGAGTGAAAAGCCAGTAAAATGTCCACCGACCTTGAGTGCCATCTTCATCCGAAGCAGGAGTCAATCCGCTTCCCAAAAACCAACATAAATCTTCCAAATCTACAGGCATGTCACCTGGAGCTGGATAAGGCTATAAACGGAGGAGAATTTCCCCTGTGGCTTTGATCGCGACCTCTCTGCGAGGCAACAGACCTATTAAAGTCTTTACTAGATTACCCTATTAATCCATAAAACCGTTAGCACTCACGCGTTAACACCCTTTTAAATCTCTTTCACTCACTCACACAAACACACACATGAAAAGTACACCCAAAGTGACATTGCTGACAGTACAAACTGATGTATCTGGAGAAAGTAAAGGGAGACAGCAGTCTATGGGAAGTCTCTGCTGGAAGCAGTTGTGCTCAACTCGGGGGGTCTGTGTTGCTGGCGTGATTCGGGCCATCCTGTTCGCTGATGGTGTGCAGTTGGAGGCAGACCGGGGGTCGTTGAGGCTCCAGAGGCACATCTAAATCAGCCAAACCCTGCTCCACGTCCCCTGGGCCCCGAGGAGGGCTGCTGCTGCGAGGGTTGCAACTATCACAGAAGTCCTGCTCCTCCAGCCCCCTTGCATCCATATGCCCTACAAGCTCTTTCATCTCCTCTTCTTCCTCCCCATCCCCAGGCCCCTGGTTGCACACACACACCTCGATGCCGGAATCACCAGTGAAGCGCCGGTGCCGACCGGGAGTCTTATCTTTACTGTCAGGAGAACAGTCTCCAGGTTGGCTCAGGTCTTCGCCCGAGCTGTCCTGTTTGAGCAGGCTGTGTGAGGTCGCGCATGCCACCTGCTGGAGTCGCCCGTCCTCCTCTAGGCTGAGGTACTGTGGTTTGGCAGGGTGGTGTGTGGTGGGAGTCTGTGGCTGCTCTGTGCAGGGCTCTGGAGAGTGGTTTTCGGATGCAGACGGGGTGACGGGGCTGGACTGCAGTGGAGGGCAGAGCTCGTCCGGTTGTTCGGAGCACAGGGGGTCAGAGCTGGTGGAGTGGCCCGGCTGAGAGGCACTGTATGGAGGAGGGGGTGTTGGAGGTCTGTTCTCTACTTCCTCATAGGCTGGTAAGAGGTAGCCAGGTAGAAACCCTGAAGAAGAGAAGAGTTAAGTTAGTTTTACATGACGCGTGTTATATAATGACACTGAGGAGAAGAAACTGTGGAATAATGTTGTTATTTTTGATTTATGTGCATACAAAGTATTCTCCTTGCCTGTTGATATTTCGATTTAATCATTGAAGATGTTCTGTTTCGAGGATGTTTTTGGTGCCTTTCTAGACTTTTGATTCGGCAAACTTGGTGTCAGAGAGCTCTCAGATTTCAACTAAAATATCTTCATTTGTTTTCCGAAGATGAAAACAAAGGTCCCCAGGGTTTGGAACAAAAGAGTAATTATTAAAATAATTTCATTTTTTGGGTGAACTAACAATTTTATGGCATCTAATAATAATGGTTTGAGGGCATGTTACTTCTAATGCAGGGGTTTCAAACTCGATTTAACACTGGTGGTGGATGAGGAGATTTCCCCCCATGTGTAAAGTGCTTTAAATGCCTAGAAAAGCGCTGTATAACAGGTAAGGAATTATTATTATTATTATTATTATTATTATTATTATTATTTTTAGTTCCTGGAGGGCTGCTTCCCTGCTCAGTTTAGTTTCAACAATTCTTCAATACACTTACCTGGAGGTTTAAAACAAACCTGAAGGATTCAACTAGTCTGATCAGCTGTGTTTAATTAGGGTTAAAGCTAAACTGTAAAGAGCTGCGGCCCTCCAGGAACTGAGTTTGACACCTGTGTTCTAAGCTGTTCAAGCAAAATCAGATCAGCCAGTATAAAGAGAAAAGAACCTACTATCTGTGGGAGAAAATGCCTTATTCAGGGTTCATACACATTTTTACTAATAAAATTCCATGACTTTTCAATGACTTTTCCAAAACTTTAAGGAAAATGTTCATGATCTTGTTTCGTGCTTCATGTAATGTCTACGTACCCGTAGTAAATAAGAAAAAAATGCACATTCACATTTATTACAACATATCAATAGATATGTGACAATCCATGTAATATATATTTATATCTGTAAAATAGTTTTTAGAAAGTATCTTGCTGTCAGTGTGAAAAACTTAGAATGCTGGCTTAAGATTGGTACAAATTAGCCTTTAGCACCCACAGTATCTTACCTCTGTGGTTATATATTGTTTCTGGATACGTCACTCAAAAATGCATCTTCAATTGCAGTGAAAGCGACTAAAAGAGAGGCGAAGCTAAAATTGTCTAGGTTTTTTAAGTTATTGCTTTTGGCGACGCGGTGGCGCAGTACATAGTGCTGTCGCCTCACAGCAAAAAGGTCGCTGGTTCAAGCCTTGGCTGGGTCAGTTGGCATTTCTGTGTGAAGTTTGCATGTTCTTCCCATGTTCACGTAGGTTTTCTCCGGGTGCTCCAGTTTCCGCCCCACAGTCCAAAGACATGCAATACAGGTGAATTCATTCACTTAGTGAATGAGTGTGTATAGATATTTCCCAGAGATGGGTTGCAGCTGGAAGGGCATCTGCTGTGTGAAACATATGCTGGATAAGTTGGAAGTTCATTCCGCTGTGGCAACCCCAGATTAATAAAGGGACTGAGCCGAAAAGAAAATAATTGAATGAAGTTATTGCTTTTTTTCACCCATTCTTTTTTAGGTTTACCCCTCAAATATATTGTCAAGTATAAGTAAAGTTAATCTAAAATATATTTAAGTACACAGATATTTGTTAAACAAATTTTTATGACTTTTCCAAAACATTTTAGGTTTATTTGTGTTTTTTTTTTTTTAAACCTTTCCAAGCCTGAAAAATGCTTTTATAAAATTTCATGACTTTTCCAGGACCGTATGAACCCTGCATATGGATGACAGTGGACTTGGTTCAGCTGACAGAAGGGCAACTCAAATAACTACTGGAGACTACAATTCACATCGAAATTTCTCGGGAGTTTACTCTGATAGGCGTTGATTTCTACAGAAACATTTAGATGTCATTCATTAAAAAGTTAATAAGAGGATGTCATTTTACACTAAATTTTAGTTTACATCTTGCTTACAATCATTTTTTAAGAATGAAATCATATTAAGCCATCCTATTAAGACTATAATATAGACCACACTATTAAAACTATGATATAGAACAGGGGTCACCAATCTCGGTCCTGGAGAACCGGTGTCCCTGCAGGGTTCAACTCCAACTTGCCTCAACACACCTGCCTGGATATTTCAAGTATACCAAGTAAGACCTTGGTTAGCTTGGAGCTAACCAAGCTTGTTTGATTAGGGTTGGAGCTAAAATCGGCAGAACACCAGCCCTCCAGGAACATGTGTGGTGACCACTGATATAGACCCTTGACTCAACAAGCCAAAACACACTAATAACTACCTACCTTAAACCATACCTTAAAAACCTACCAGCCACCTACAATACCTTATCAACTATCCTGAGCAAGTACATTAAAAAAACACAGATTACCTTATGCAATGACCTCACACACATCCAATCAAACACCAATAAAAAAGACCTAGGTGTGCTAGCTTCCAGTCACAGCATTCTATCAACTGTATTGCAAATTTGAGTGCTCAACACAATACTACCAACAGAAAAACAGGAATATTATGTAAATCAACACCTAATCTAGCTTGGTTATAATATTCTACTATACAGTCAGCGGCCAATTTATTAGGTACACCCGTCCAATCGATCGTTAAGTCAAATTTCTAATCAGCTAATCACATGAGAAATGATTTAGGTGACTTTGAACATGGCATGATTGTTGTTGCCGGACGGGCTGGTCTGAGTATTTCAGAAACTGCTGATCTACTGGGATTTTCACCCACAACCATCTCTAGGGTTTGCAGAGAATGGTCTGAAAAAGAGAAAAATATCCAGTGAACGGCATATCTGTAGGCCATGTTATAAAGCGTGAATCATCTCAGACTGTTTTCTTGAACATGACAATGAGTTCACTGTACTCAAATGGCCTTCACAGTCACCAGATCTCAACCCAATAGAGCACCTTTGGGATGTGGGGGAACGGGAGATTCGCATCACGGATATGCAACGGACAAAACTGCAGCAACTGCTTGATGCCATCATGTCCCATCTCTGATGAATATTTTCAGTACCTTGTTGAATCTATGCCACGAAGGGTTAAGGCAGTTCTGAAGACAAAAGAGGGTCCAACCCAGTACTAGTAAGGTGTACCTAATAAAGTGGCCGGTAAGTGTACGTATACTGATGTTTATTATAGAAGACACCCAATTACATTACACATAACTATACTCACAATCACTCTATTTCTTTACCTCTACATTTCTATTTACATGATTCAATCTCAATGGCCAAAATTAAATTCTTTTATTGTTTTGAGATTGTATTAAGAATGAGGGAAGCAGGTACTGACTGAAGTAGAAGGGCAGAGAGGAGTAGTTATGGGCTTCTCTGTAGGCGATGAGGTTGATCTCGTGCTGCCGCTGCTGTTGTTGCAGTCTGTGTTTGGCTCTACGGTGATGACAAACACAGCAGCAGCCCAGAATGACGATAAGTGTCAGGACCAACCAAAACCCTGATGAAAAGAGCATACACATAACACTGTTCTGTTAATGAGCGAAGAGAACATCACGTCCGATCCAACCAGCACGACATGAATCACTACTCTTCCATTTTAAGCTGAGCTGTTGTCAACAGTGCTGTGATGATAAATGCTTTGTTACTTGCTCAGTTTCTATTTCCATTGTCCGTTAGCTCCAGCCACAGTGAAATTTCATTAATGCAATGTATTGACTGGTTTGACTCAGTAATGTAAAAATATCGGCAACACATTATAATAAATACACACTATTAACCCTTTGTTAAGCAATAGCATATAGTGAATTCATTATCTGTTAAGCATTAACTTTACATTAATAAATGTTAGTAAGCAGTTTATAAATGCAGCTACAAATGCTCCATTCTTGACTTATGAGCACATGATTCATTTTTTATTACTAATTGAAGTATTGCATTATTTACGAACTAGTTATTTAATCATAGTTGGTGGTTTTTTAAGATCACTCAGAATGAGTAAGTGATTGATAAACTATTTAAATTAACATTTATAATCTGTATTATTCAGGCATATATTAATAGTTAATTTGTATGTTAATAAATGCTTTATTAATCTAAATTGAGGACTATGTCTGCTTTATAAATCGCTAATAAATGACAATTAAAATGTCAGTTAAATTCTAAACAGGAAAAAAAGAAAACAACTGTTCTTTTCTATTCATTTGAAGATACACAAATGAAACGATCAAATAAAAACAAATCTTTGCAATCTTAACTAAAATAAAATTACTGTACAGTTTAAATATCGCTAAAAACATTGAAATGTTGCATCTTATTATACTGTTAAATTATTACGTTTGTTGTTGTTTTTTTATCTAATTTTGTTATATTTTGACACCCCTGTTATTCAGCAATGTTTAGACATTACAGTAATTTTTATATTTCACATAAGATGGCAAAGATACTGAGCCTTCAACTATCATTTCTAAAGGATTTACAAAGCATGAATAGTCCTTACTTTAGATTTGGTCACAAAACTGCTTGAAGCCATGTTAATAAAGCATTTATTACTACACAGAGTAACCATTACTATATGCCTGAATAATTAGATATATATAAACAATTATTTCAATAGTTTAATAATCATTAGCTAACTCCTTCAGAATTATCTTAAAAACCACTCACTACTCTTAAGTACAAATGTGTTTGTAAATAATGCAATACTGAATTTAGTAAGCAAAAGAAAAAAGAAAAAAAAATCGACAAGTCACAAATTATGAAAATTCAATTATTAGGCACATTTTAAATGTGCTTAACTGCTTATAAGTCAAGATAAGAGCATTTGTAAACTGCTTACTAACATCTAAACATGTAGAGTTAATGTTTAACAAATAATTAATTTACTATATGCCAATGCTAAATAAATGATTCATAGTTATTCTAACGTTACCAAAATATCAAATAAAAAATGCATAATGGTAAGTAAATGTGGACAATTTTAATTTTGCGGTGAACTATACCTTTAATGTTTGCATCCTTTTTTTTTAAGAAGTATCTTATTCTCACTAAAATTGCGTTGATTTTATTTAATTTTTTTATCTAAAATTTATTGATTTGGTATTCAAGAAACATTTATTTTTTCCTCTTATTTTTACATCATCATTATTATCAAAACAGTTGTTTAATATTTTTTTGTGGAAACTATGACACTTTTTTCAGAATTCTTTGTTTGTTAGAAAGATCAAAAAATTCGGAATATTTTGTAACATTATAAATGTCTTTTACTAACCAAAAATATAAAATAACCAAACAATCTTTAGGTACGTATGATTTCTGAAAATTGGCAGAATACAAACATAAAAGAATGTCTAAATATATCATGGAATTTAGCACACTTTGCGTGAATAAATCAGAAACGATAGCATCTTCAGAACAATGCATCACAATAAAAAAAAATGTAGAGAATTTGATTTATTTGGGAAAATGTAATAAATATAACTTACTATTGTACAGAAGACCGTTTCCAAAAGTAATAATAATAATAATAATAAATGATAGTGTAAATTAATAATATTTAATTGTTTAAATTTTAACAAGAATAGAACAGAATTTAAGATAAAAGTCAAACAAAATTTAATGTTAACGTAATATGTTTACTAGTAATAAATAATATTACTAAAAAGTAATAGAACAGTAATTAAACTGGAAACCTTTTCACATTTCACAAATTTTATGTTTACAAAATTTTATTTCAACCATTAAAAAATGCATAAATAAATCAATCAATCTCAGAGACCTAAATCTGTCACTAAATCCCAAGATTGAAAAGAATGTACTGGACATGAGGGTGTGCCGCTCATCAGCCAACAGTAAGAGGCTAGAGCTGCGTAGGTCAAGGCCATGTGAGATCCAAGTGTGTGAAACTTTGCCCCAAATAAAGCAGAGACCTTTTCTGGCAGACGGGGGGTCCACTTTTCCTAATAGAGAAATTTAAGGCAGCTGTTTACAGGGGCTGCTCTGATCCGGTTACACTGGATTTGTGTCTGTCCGAGTCGCATGCATTTGGCACGATGCACAAAACACCAAGTGCAGCCCCTTGACTCAGCAGACGATGTGCTGTAATTACCGTGGAGATGAGGTTAGTACTCAGTTATTAAAATAGATGGTACACTGGAGGGAGAGGAGTAATCTGATAACTCACGAACACTGCCAACGGGTGTGAACAGAGCAGAACAACAACTAGATCACGGCCAGCCAATCACATAAAAGATAGAAGCAGCACACAAAAAAATCAGAGCCATAATTAAAAACTTCAAAGTTCCCTTCAAAAAGATTACTGCAGAACAAAAGCGGTCATGTCTGTTGTACAGTGAGGTCACTGAAATGTGTTCAGGAAATTGCAGCAGATCTGGTTCCAGTAAGCTGCATGATTGAACACCTGAATCTTGTTACTATTTACGGAAACAAAACAATTACAGTGTCAAACATGAGCCATCACTTGGATGTCTTTTCTAAAGACTTGCCACCTCTTGTCAGGCTCATAGCTGGCATCAGAAGATTTGGCTGTTCACTGTAAACAGCTTGAGAGCAAACGCAGTTGGTATTTTACACCCCTAAATAATATTACAACTGTATTTCAACGCAGAATCACTTTACAGTTTAATCAAATGTAATCATAAACAAGAAAGGTTTGGAGTGTCCTGTGACTTCATTATGCCAATAAGTGTATTATACATAAACAATTGTTCTCATTTCCAAAAATAGGTCACTTTTTATACGTTTTTTGTACATTAAAGACTTAACCGGGTTAAAACATGACTTTTGAGGGGGAAAAAAAACTGAGTTATCTGTTTTTTTTTTTTTTAAAGGAAAGCTTCAAATATATACTTGAGGAGGTGGAGGATGTTTTAGACTACAGCAAACAGCATTTACACCATGGACTGAGCAGATTTTATTGGCAGCAGGGATTCAGATACTTACACCACACCTCGTAGTAATAGCTGCAACACTGAGATTCATCACAACAGTAGCCTGAATCACAGTAGTAGCTCTGGTTGTTGACTCCTACACAAATCAATCGTCCCTGTTACAAAAAAAAGGAATATATATATATAGTAAATATTATGTGTATAGTAAATATTAGCAATAATGAAATGAGCTAGCTCAAAAATAACTAAAGCACATTAAAAATTAAAAGTAGTGTAATTTATTAAAAGTTTAGTTATTTTAAATTTATGAAATATTCACTAACAATATCTAAAATATTTTAAAACACTTTTGTTTTTGATTTTATTTAGTTTCCAATTAGGAAATACATATATTTCAATTAACTTTTAAAAACTAAATAAATTTTTTTTTAAAACCTGTACAAACCTAAAAAAATAACCACATAAATTAATTATATTGACAAAAAACATCAAATGACTAAAACATTACTTTTACATTGAAAACAGACAATATATGTATAAAAAAATTATAAAATAACTAAAAATGACAAAAAGACAACCAAATTGCTAAAAGACTTACACTTAAAATCAGAAAAACATCAGCCAATCTCAATTTTTAATAAAATGTACTAAACTAAGCAGAGGCGGATAAGACTATATAAATGAAATAACTGATTTTCATTCACAACCAGGTAATAACAAAAAGCACATTATCTCAATAAGATGCAGGCTGCTATACAAACACATGAATAAGCAAACTGTAATACACAGAATGCAAATGGCATTATAGAAATGCTTAAATAAATCATAAAATTCTGATTCCTGTGCTCTAGTTTTACCTTTCTAAACCCCAGGAGAAAAGGCATGATAGGCGTCTGATAGGAAAATCAACACAGCGGAAAGACAGAGTTTTGTTACACACAAGGCTGCAAAGACCAAGAGAGACAAGAAGAGGAAGGTCGGGCTTGGGCCACCCACCACCCACACATGGTACAGTGTGACATGAACTGCCCCCTTTATTAGCCGGAGGGTCTGGATTTAAACGCACACATACATGCACAGCCTCCCTCATGGCATTTCAGAGCCGGCGAGCGCTGCCAGAGAATGCAAGTAAACAGGACGAACAGACAAGCGCTCTATGCATCTCTCATACACACAGACTCTGATGACAACTGCTGGCCGAACAGTTGTCTTGAGTGTTGAACTGGATATAAAGGATCTAAACTGAGACATAATGTGAAAACAAAATCTAGACTTATGAATAGGGCTGAACAATATATTGTTTAAGCATCGATATCACAATGTGATTATTTGCAGTGATCATTTGCAGGATCATCATTTGCATGCATATTTAATGCCGGTAATTGTATAAAGACCTTAAAAGCACTCAGGTATAAGAAATTGCCCCATTTTTGATCTTGGGAAATGATAAAACACTTCATTTCAATTGTATCCTTTTTTAAACCTATTTAAAGTCTGTTATGCATGAAAATACTCACAACACATGCAAATTTAGAAATGCACTCTAAAATAGCACAGACCATATGGAAAATGTGTCGAGAGACCTAGGGTTGGGCAATGTCGACCAAATTGGCATCGTACAATGTCTAATGTGAAACATCATGATGGACGACAGCATCGTTGTCATAGGCGACTGTGAATTATTTATAAATAGTTAATTAATTCAAAAGCTAATTATTTGTAGCCTACCGTTTCAACTACCTGACCCAAATGGTCTTTGTTTTACTCATAACCAAATCATAAATAAATAAAGATAAGTTACACACAAATTACCACCTGTCAATTACTTTTTCCGCAGGGCTCTGGTATGAATAGGCAGAGTGGTCTGTGTCGTTATAATGTCGTCGACAAACTTGATAAGAAAAAAGGTGCACAACCAACAGTATCTGAGGTTTTCACTAAAATTACTACGTACAAGAGTGAAAGCGAAAATTGAAGCAGTGTACTGACGCTGTGACACATTACTTGAAAGATACAAAAGACCCAAAAAAACGTTAGATAGAGACATGGTTAATTAAATATCACATTTAACAACTATAGTGAGGTAAGATCCAGCGGTACATCCTTCATAAACTGTCCGACATGCACTGCTGTCTGGGTTTTGTGAGGAATTTTTATAAATGCTAGGTGAAACGCCAGTGTAGACGTGGATCGTTTTCGTTCTAAAATGCCATTTTAAAACTAAGACGTATTAGTGTAAACGGGGCCTAAGTGTGTATTTTTCGTGAGTGGGTTGCTGCTGCAACGGGGCGAAGCGGAGGATCCCAATGCCAGCTCACCATCGGTCATCAGCGATGGACGATGGCATCATCTATCGACCCAACCCTAGGGGCCCACAAAAAGTTTATAATTTATTAAATTTTATGGAGATGCACTCCCACTGCAAAATCATCCCAATCATTTTACATTCTTTCCTAATAGATATATTAATTCATCTGGTGAAATTCTATTCATATCACAATATATATCGCAAAATAAAAGAATATCGCAATGCTAGATTTTTCTAATATCATGCAGCCCTACTGATGAACAAAACACTTAAAAGGATAATTCACCCAAAAATGAAAATTGCTATCGTTTACTCTTTTTACTTGTTCAAAACTAATTTGAGTTTCTTTCTTCAGCTGAAAAGATGATATTTCAAATAAATGCTGGTTGCTGTGACCCATTGACTTTCATTAAATTCCCAGCAACTATTTTTTACAATATCTTCTGTTCAGCAAATAGGTTTTTTATTTGTATCAGATTTCTTTTTTTATTATTAAATATTTTGTGTTAAAACAGAAAAATTGATTTAAAAGGTTTAAAATGTCACAAGAGGAAGATTAAATGATTAGGTCATTTTCATTTTTAAATATTTCTTTTAACAAAAAAATATATAATCGTATCACTACCGAGATGATGAATTTTAATAAGAAATGGAAAGTTTGAGCGTTCAGAAGTGCAAACCTGTGCTAGGATCAACACAGTGCCAAACATTCACAGAGGGGATGGCAACTGGCTGCAAACGGCTGAGTTAAAGGTTAATTAGTTAATTATTACACATTCCTGGTCTTACAGAGTACATCAGTATTGAGATGATACACATCGTCTGTTGTTGAGCAATCCTAATCATTTAAAATCATCCAGAATTTTCTGTTAATTATTGCAGTTTAAACTTGACCATGCTTACTACTGACTGAGACTGATCTCAAAACAGCATTGGAATAGTTATGGCTCACAGCCACAAACATCAAAGTTATTAATTAAGCTGCCAACATTCAAAGCATGAGTGCTATACTCTTGCAAAACTTTTTAAAATCTTCAAACTAAGTCAAGATTAAACTCTAACAAGTCTTTCTCTTAACTCAAAACACCTAAGATTACGTCTACTGTCAACATTTACCCCTCCTTATGCAATCCCACACAAATCATGCTAGGAACTATATATCCACTACCTGGTAGTTACACCAACATGTTTTTGCTCAAGTAGTTTGAATAAACAGCAAGTGCAAGTGTGTTTCTCATGTAATTTTTGGATTCCACAATTCTTGATGTGCTCTGGACAACATGTTGCTTCCTGATCAGCCATCAATTTGCATAGTGTACCTCCTGTGGCTCAAATATGGTACTAGAAACTAAAAGCTTTTGGATTCAATTCCAATAGAAAGCAAGATTTTTTTAGCATAAAAGCATCTGCCAAATGCATGTGTTAATTATGCATTTGATGCAATCAAGAAGGTTGAATTGATTTCTGCATATATGAACATAAATAAAACAAAGCTGTATAAAAGTGGTGTTTTGTACTGGCTGTCTTGTCACAAAAGCCCAAAATCCTTTCCTCTACTGCATAACTCAACTTAGTAGCAGCAATGCCATATAGACTCTTTTAATTCTCCATGCACTTATGGTCTACATCACTGCTGGCGTCATCTGTCAGCATCACAGCAGAAGCAACTTTTGTTTGTTTTTTGATCATTCCTAAGGGAAATACAGTTGAATTCAGAATTATTAGCCCCCCTAAATTATTAGACCGCTTGTTTATTTTTTCCCTAATTTCTGTTTAACGAAGAGAAATTTTTTTCAACATTTCTAATCATAATTGTTTTAATAACTCATTTCTAATAACTGATTTATTTTATCTTTGCCATGATGACAGTAAATAATATTTCACTAGATATTTTTCAAGACACTTCTATACAGCTTAAAGTGACATTTAAAGGCTTAACTAGGTTAATTAGGTTAACTAGGCAGGTTAGGGTAATTAGGCAAGTTATTTTTATAATGATGGTTTCTTCTGTAGATTATCGAGAAAAAATATTGCTTAAAGGGGCTAATCATTTTGTCCCTAAAATGGTTTATAAACAATTAAAAACTGCTTTTATTCTAGCCGAAATAAAACAAATAAGACTTTCTCCAGAAGAAAAAATATAATCAGACATAATGTGAAAATGTCCTTGTTCTGTTAAACATCATTTGGAAAATATTTTAAAAAGAAGAAGAAAAAAAAATCGAAGGGGGCTAATAATTATGACTTCAACTGTACATGTTATGTACAGTTTATCACAGCCTTGTTTCAAACCCTTAAAGGGTTAATTCACCCAAAATCCAAAAAAATCTGTCATATGTATATGTATATCTACAGCAACATGACAACATGAGGCATTGCATGGAAAACATCAACAGACATTTCTAAAAATATATTTTGTGTTTCGCAGAAAAAAGAAAGTCCAACAGGTTTGAAATGAGGGTGAAAACTGATATCAAAACTTTTATTACATTAAGTGAGCAATTCTTTTAGGTAAAGTGTTTTGCTTTTGTCTCTTTTCTAAAAATTTGTAGTGCTACAACTGTAGTGCTATCTTCTTTACATAGTCACCCATCACTTAAAAAAAATCACATTCACTATTGTATTCTGCTATGCATGTTCTTACACGGAAAAAAGTTGTCAATTAAAAATATAAATATAATGTAATAATATAAAATATAAAGTGTGTTTGTCATCTCTTAAATATGTATGTTAAATCAATTTTAAGGTATATTATTATTTTTATATAATTTTAAAATAAATTATTTTATTCAGCCAAATACATTAAAATCACGTAAAGTGCTTTGAAATGCAGTTTGTATTCGATGTTTGATAATCTCAACTAAAACATGAAGATGGAAGGACATATAGTAGCCTCCTCCCCTTTAACAACAACAAAAAAAAAAGCCAAAAATGTTGTTGTTTTTTTATCACAGCTCTGCCAAATGAAACTTGTAATCACTGCAGAGCCACAAGGGCAAAGCTGAGCACCAGCAAGGGGACGCACTACAAGTGATGTCACTGGGGTTGGGGTTGGGGTTAGGGTTAGGGGCAAGGTAGGTGGATGTACGCATTAAACAGCTTAAAGGAGGAGGAGCTGGAGCTCAAGCTCCCCCTCATTGGAGGTGATACATGTCAGATACTAGAGAACATTTATTTGGCCAAAAAATTTGATGAGAAAATGAAGTCTGAAACAAACTTGTTTTATTTAGGAGGAAGTGACAAACAACAAGCTTTTAATGTTTATTTCATCTAAACGCAAGTTTTGTCACTGTTTTGCGTTACACTAGCTCAAAGATACTAACACATTGATACTAACTTCTAAAAAAAATTATTTTAATTTCCCAGGGCCATTAAATTGGTCAACAATTAAAATTAAGATGGTATAATGGAAAAACACAAATGACTGCTATCATATGGGAAATTAACAAAAAATGCTGGGTTCTTTATTCTGTCCATATTTATTTGGTTAAGTTGATCAATTAAATTTTTATTACACTTAAATCAATGGTTTACCCTTGTGCACTGTTCAAATTTACTGCCCTTTTGCTACGTTAGGGATGAAAACATCCACTGACTGCTGTAAAAATGCGTCAGATAAATATTTATATATTTTTTGCATAAATCTGTTACTCAACCTCGGTCATAATCAAAACTACTAAACTGTTTAGAAAATTACAGAATTTAACCCTTAAATTGCATATTTCCAAATTGATGTCACTGATTTAGTGTAAAAAAACACACACACACAAAATGACCTATTTTTAGTATAAAAAGTATTTTTTGTGGACAGGTTTGTGGACAGTTTTTCTTTTATCTGATGCATTTTACAGCAGTTTATTTCAGTGCATGTTTTCATCCCAAACATAACAAAAGGGTAGTATTTTTTATTTTTATCAAAATATGATTTCAAAATAAGATTAGTCACTAAAAATCATTCTGCTAGCTGAAACACTTAAAAAGTTACGGCCAAATTTACAAAAATTTCCCCAGGGTGGATGGCAACGTTCCCAACAGTACATTAGGGTTATAACAACCCAGCATTTTTTTGTTATGCGTGTAATTAACTTGTAATGAAGTGACTGTATTTTATTACTTATCATAATCAAATCCCACTTTTAAACTTCTCTGTAAAAAAAAAAATCATCATTTAACTAAAAGCCCTGTTTGACTTCAGAATGGTAATTTTTTTGTTAAAGTATAAGCTGCATGTTACATTTCACAGTCATGAAGCATGTGGTTCTGTCATCACAAAAACAGATCTGAGACCTGCTTATCTTTCAGAAACCTACATTCCCTCAGAGATAACACCTGCGGAGAGCAAACAGCTCACTCCCTGTTTTTTTCATTGCCTGACCTTGATCTACCACCTGTCACAACATACAGAAGAGGAGCATCTTCATACATACATGCCTTTCACAGTCAAGGCCAGAATGAAGTCAAAACAGCAGCCTGTCACTGGCCAAATCTTTAAAAAATCTGCTTTTTGTTGATGGCTAACATTAAAGTGTCAGTCACAGTCAACTGTACCATTCCGTGTTGTGCTAAAACAGATTTTTATAGCAGAACCATCACAGCCCAGATGACCATAAAATCTGGCCCTGCGTGGGGAAGCAGCAGATAGACAGACTTTTTTAATTATTTACCCATCAGAAAGGACAACATTAGGGGCGAGACAAAGCTTTATGAATCATTCATTTGGTCTGTTTACATGTAATCTCAGCAAGAGCGAAATGAACAAACTGTCCCTCGAATTATATTCCCTCTAAAGATTTATACTGCTGTAAGTTAAATGGGAAATCTGAATATAGTTGACTTTATGACTTTGAAAAAATTCAATAAAAGACATTGAGGGTGTGTTTTCACCTTTAATTTGGTTTTCCTAATTTGGTCAAGAACAAATAAGAAAGTACAAAATTGGTCCTGGCTGGCTTTCCATTGACAACATCATTTTAAAACAAAATCTAAAGATACAAAACAACCATTTTAAAGCATTAACTATAATTCAGAGCTTAACATACGTCCAAATGCAAAGAGAAGCATTTGAGATGACTATACTGAACTGTTTTCTCAACATTCTGTTCCTTTATTGGTCACATCATTTGGCTTTTTGCGTTTAAGATGTCTTTGGTTCATGTTGTGTTCATACTTCAGCTGAACCGCACTAGTGCTCATTTGGAAGTGGATTGAAAGCTCTACTTTTTGCAGTTTCAGTTTACTTGCTTGATGTCCACCGGGGTTATGATGACAGCATTCTTTCACACTTATTGAAATAAACCTCACTAGTCACACCAGAGCTCTTGTTATTCAAACCATAAATCTGCAAAGTCTTATATAATAAGCATACCCTACACCAATTACCAATGACTGATTCAACCTCAGATAAGAGCTAAGATATGGAAAACAAAATATTGCAAATAATAATAATACACAACTTTAAATATACTAAATAAAACAATTACTATTAATATTACTAGTATAACCAACTATTTTTGGTCTTGTTTTTCATAATGTAGAGCTATTTGCTGCTATTAGGACGGTTAGTGACAAGTTTTATGCAATGGTTCGGTAACAACATAAATTAATTTGAAGATTAATGTAATTATATGCAGATAATTTTTTGTATGCATCGAGTAATTAAAAAGCTAGTGTGCTGCGAGTCCACAAACCAAAACGTAACGCATAAGTTAAACCTAGCTTTTGCTAACACATGATGTGATCAACACATTTTTACACATAAATTTTATATTTTCAGCAACTTCTGCAGCCATTTAAGAGCACATCAACATTTTATATACATAAACAAACCAGTCCTTCTGGTTGTCATCTTAATATACTCCTTAGTGTTTACTAAAAACGGACTTTAGAAGAGGACCGAAAAGCTCAATTGTAAACCTTAAAAATGTCAGACTCAAAAGTCTCAGCAATCTTTCCTGTCAGTGCTTTGGACAAAAACACAGGATGTGTTTCAACCCCTACCGAGCTGACTATGTAGACAAATCGGGCACACGTTCATGAGCACACAATAATCCTAAAAACGCTGCCTAAGTAGGCAGCTTATTAGATTTTAAGACACAGCCACACTCTACCGGCTATGCTAAAAATGCTAACAGAGTCTTTACCTCGGTCAACGCTGCCTCCACGGACACCGAACCCACCGGTCCAATAACCGCGCTACTTACAAACAACCCCATGCCCAGTTTTATGAATCCAACCCCCCACATTCCGTCCTTTCCCGTGGCTTTGGGCACATTTGCAACACGGTAGGACATTAAGCTAGCCCGCGAGCTAGCTTCTATTGCGTCTCTTTCTTCTTTCTTTCAACTCTCTCGCAAACTCCGAAAGTCTCAGTCAGTCTCCACCCCTGAAAACTATTGGTTCATTCAAGCGAACACTTCCTGATTTGACAAGCAAACGTAGCAGTGATTGGCTGTTTTGCCTGTCATTTTAAAAAACACTACTGCGTCTGCAGGGCGTGACTTTGTTGTTCTTTACCAGCTGAGATCAAGAAATCAGCTGACACTGAATTTAAAGGGGCAGGAAATGACATTTTCCTGCGCAATAAAGACAGCAAGCGAGAAAAAGAAAGAGTCAAAGACAGACAACAATAGCTTGAAAGAGTCAGTGAGCCAAAAAGATAAACAAAAATCTTTTGAAAATCATTAAAAAGATTTATATTATCTTCTATAATAATTCTAATTACTTTAAAGATAATAACATTGGTATGGAAATAAAATGTTAATTTAGTTAATAATAACAACATAAATCAAATCATCATTTTATTAATAAATCAATGCTCACAATAATAATTGTAGTTGTTGATTAATACATTTTATGAACATGAATTTACCAACTGTTAGAAATGTCAGCATTTTATTGACTGAAAAATAGACACATATTTTCCAGGATAATAAACCCAATAATAATTATTATAATTTTTATTGTACTAATGTGTTAACTTGGTGACATGGTGGCTCGGTGGTTAGCACTGTTGTCTTATTGCAAGATAGTAGCTGATTCAAGTCCCAGCTGTCAGCTGTCATTTGTGTGTGAAGTTTCCATGTTCTCCACATGTCCATTGGGTTTCCTCCAGGTGCTCCGATTTCCCCCACAGTCCAAAGAAATGCGGTACAAGTGAATTGGGTAAGGTAAAATTGTCTGTAGTGTATGAGTGTGTGTGTAAATGAGTGTATATGTGTTTCCCAATACTGGGTTGCAGCAAAAAAGCATATACTGGAATAGTGACCTCTGTACTAGAGAATAAGCAGAAGGAAACTGAATGAATGAATGAATGAAGGATGTATTAACACATTAACACAATTTAATATTAATAGGTTAAATAATAGTTGTATTAATACATTCATTCATACGTTTTCTTTTCGGCTTAGTCCCTTTATTAATCTGGGGTTGACACAGCGGAATGAACCACCAACTTTTCCAGCATATTTTTTACGCAACAGATGCTCTTATAGCTGCAACCTATCAGTGGGAAACATCCATACACACACACACACACACACACACACACACACACACACACACACACACACACACACACACACACACACACACACACACACACACACACACACACACACACACACACACACACAATGGACAATTCACCTTACCCTATTCACCTATAGTGCATGTCTTAGGATTTGTGGGGGAAACCGGAGCTCCCAGAGGAAACCCATGCGAAGACGTGGAGAATATGCAAACTCCACAAAGACCCAGCCAGGGCTCGAACCTTCTTGCTGTGAGGTGATTATGCTACACACTGCACTACCGAGCTGCCCCATATGTTAATACATTAACACTTCAATAAATTAATAGTGTTGTTAATATGGTAATACATAAGTCATACATAGCTGCTTATTGGTTGATTAATTGATTGATTGATTGACTTATTAAATATTAAATCATAATTCAGTGATGGAAATATAACTATATATTTTTCTGAAGGATGTGCAGTGACGCAAGAAATAGAAAAGGTATTTTCTCATAACAAACTTCAAACACCTGCTGTACACATATGCTGGATTGCAACCATTTAACAGCAAATGTTTGTAATGAACAAATGGGATCATTAGGAATCCCTGGACAATTGTTTAAATAATTATTACACAAAAGGATGGAACAGAGAATTAAATCATTCCCCAGAACTAATGAAAATAATTCACCTGCCTCAATTCACACTCAATAGCAACTTCTAGGCAAGTGTTGAAGCTAATTGGAGCTCAATTTTGCAGGACAATAGCCCTCCTGAAACAGGACACGTCTGCTTTAATGTCTCAAGTCAATTTAGTGTTACTGTAATATACTTAAGGAGGCTCTCTTAGCACAGTACATGTCTGTATGCGAAACCTAAAACATTTGAGAGCATCAGATAATATGATTACAACATATCTTTTTACAACATACTGTATACTTCTTTATTTTACTTAAACTTTTTACAATAGTTTAGCCATGTTTTAATCTAAAGGATTAGTTCACCCAAAAATAAAGATTATGTTATCATCGCACCTCATGTCTTTCCATTCCCCTGAGACCTTCAATGATCTCCAAAATACAAAATTAATATACAGTAGATGAAATCCATTTGTCTTCTGTTCTGCATCAGATTAGGCTGTGCATTTATTATGGACACTACTGAACGACGTATATCAGTTACACAACATGCAAGCATCATATTGCCTGTAGTAAATACACAACCTGATCTGATGCAGAAGACATTGGCAAATTAATATGTGATCATCTGTAGAAGCATTGTCTGTAAGTTTATTATCTTTTTGTATTTATGTTTTATCTCAGATATTAATGTCATGTACATAGACAACTATAGCTCATTCTACGTACATCTTTTTACATAGTTTCACTTTGTTTCAACATACTCAGTGTGGCATGGAATAAAGCAGCATTCTCCCACAATCTCACGTGTTGGAAAGAGTGTATCTGTCTGTCTAACTTGGGAAGGCAGATAAACTCTTTACAAGCCGGTTGTGGTCATAGGCAACTTAAATAATTATAAATATTGTAAGTTTTTAATATTTTGATTTCAAAAGTTTGCACTTAGATATTGTTTATTAATATTAGCAGGTTTGGCATGCTGTCCTGGGAGAGAACCCTGAGCTCGGAGATAATTGAGCCCAGGGCTCCTGCCTGGTTGATGAGCATGTAAAGGGGTACGAGATCAGGTACAGTAGTTCTTGAGAGCTCCCCTTGGTAAAGGAGGAGAGGGGGAAGGTGCGGTGGATGGGGGATTCTTTAAAAAATGAACATAAGGGAGTAATACTAGATGGGCTATTTACAGTGAGTTTGGATTAATTTGTTTGGCTTACTAATGATTACGGAGAAGAGACGAGCTACGATCAATCATATCATCATGTGCTCCTCATGAAAATAGTTTGTGAAACTTCACTTAAAAAAATGCATATTTATAATGCTATACTTTGTATTGTATAATCTTTGAATGAAATTACAAATAAATAAATAAATAAATAAAATCTATTTCTAATGCACCATGTCAAGTATCTGGCTGCAGACTTCCACAAATACAGTAAGCTGAGACATGCAATCTCAGACAGATGCACTCAATGGAAATAGTGACATCCTTTGTCAAGGGGTAGGGTTAGGAATGGGGTTAGGTGCATGTACACGTTAAAGAGCACCTATTTTACCACTTTTTTAAGATTTTGGATAAGTCTTTTGTGTCTCTAGAATGTGTCTTTAAAGTTTCAGCTCAAACCCCCATCAGATTATTTATTAGGCTATACCTTTCAGAATGTTGGAATCTTTAAACAATATTTAACCTTTAATGCTGGTTCTCCTCGCCCACCGTTCCCATGTGCCTGTCAGTGTGCCTCAATCTTTAGTAGCATCAGGTAAACAGCACTGTGACAGACATGAAGGAAGCAGATCTCACGTAACATTTGTGAGAAATACTAAGGAAGAACTTTCCCAATGATTATTTGATGTATGTAATGTGGAGTTAATTCAAGCCTTTCTGCAACAATGAGTCACACACATTGTTGTTACAAAGTTCCCACACACACAGCACGCATTTAACTTTGCAATTTTTTTGGACTGCAAATGTGACAGAATACACGTTAATATCCATGGAAATGTTGATGTACAAAATAAACCTGATTTAACGTCCACAAATGGGGATTAAAGCAGCTTTTTTTATAACTGTACTGAAATGCGGCTGTGGTGATGAAGTAAAAACGGTAAAATCGCTATATAATTCATTACAAACATGCAGTGTTTTAAAACATTTTAAGCTTGTGAAACTCATACTTGATCACATTTGATGATGATTGAGGATCACAGAGAGCTGAACAGATCTATTAATGCTAGTTGCTTTTCGCACATCCTGTCTTGTTGATATGATTATACGCATTACTATGGAGACATGTTAATACATGGCTGTCAATCAATTCTGTGGGCGGGGAAACTGCACTTCTACATCACATTGCAGTGGACCTCAGAATGAGAGGGATTTAGATCCTATTGTCAGAAAAAAAAAAGACTTGTTGTGTTTATATCACTCCAATATAACTGGGGACACACTATACCTGCACACAGTTCTGTCCAAACAGCTTCCAAAAGATGACTTTCATTATAGTGCCCTTTAAAATCACTGCATGCTGTCTCAGCTTGCATGTGCATCTGAAACAGCCAAACCCCTCTCATCTATGCAGGACAGTAAATTACACTGTTCTTTCTCTTTTCTGGCTTCCATTATCAGTCTCACACATTTGTTTTTTCTTTTTCTAAAAGTCTTTAAAATACTATTGCTGAGTTTTTATTTTTATTTTTGAGCAAACAGCTCAAAATGCAATGCAAACAATGTATTTCTTGTACTTTCCCATTCACTGCTCTAAGTTTACCCAACTATGACGTGTATCTGAAACATAACAAAATGTACCCTAAGTAAGGCTGGGTGATTTGGCCTAAAATCAAAATCTCGATTAGTTGAACATTTTAACTCAATTACGAATAATGAATGATTATTTTATTTATTTATTTTATTTTTTTGCCATTATAGTTCACTAGCAGGTTTTGTACAGTAAATATGCTCACATATTACAAGTGAGAGATTTTTAAATGATGGGTGCATTACTTGATTTTAATTGAAGGAAACAAACACTATCTACTATCTATGATTATTTATTGAACATCAACGTTAAACAACTGAAATTAAAACACATATTGCCTAAGACCAACAGTCAATCTTTCTTATAAACAAGTGCAAATAAGTAACTTGCACATTTGCAAACAAAATAAATAATTTTCAATATTTTTCATATTAAAATCTCTTGTATATCATGTGAATAATATTTTTAACAGTGCGTTTCTTGCATCTTCTGTAAGCAAATGTTTTCACAAAAAAAAAGTCCCAAGGCATCTCTGGCACAGCTTACACAAGCGTCAATGTAGTGCGAAGAAACACAATAGAAGCAAAGAGAGCAGGGTCATGTGACTCCACACGCCAAAAGGTAAGTAATTGAAAAAAAATTACCTGGAAAAATTAGATCGATATAGGTTCTTGAATGTCGATTTTAAATACTTTTCGATTAATCACCCACAACTAACCCTATAAGCAACATATTTCAGATTTGCTAAAATGTAGACACTACCCTCCATTAGATTTGTCATCTGAAATGTCATCCCAAAGCAACTGTTTTATGTTGAGGGCATGTTTTTTTTTTTTTTTAAAGTTGACTTTTATTTTCAGTCACCACATTCCATATCACACATATACAGTGACTGGACACATCGACACCACCTTTAAAAACAAACAAAAAAAGAAAAAGAAAAGAAAAAGCAGAGGCGTCTTATCAGTCAGGATGTTGTGAAAACACTGGACCCGAACAGGCCCTCCTGAACTACAGTTTGTCCCTGTAAAGTTTGTGTCGTTCATATTTCAAACACAGCCTGAGAACACTGTGTCATCCAGAAAGCTGACAAGCACTGATCCCAGCAAAATCAGCGTAATCTCTCAAGTAAACTTGTTTGTTCAGTGCTAAATGTTATTTTGACAGCCATAGCTGAGGGCTCTCACTCGCTTTATTCCTGCAACATATCTCTCTCTGACTCAGGACCGCGGCTTCTTAGGTGAGACCCTTTGAACCGGCCGAGTTAAAAGGAACAAAAGCAAACAAATCACATTGTTCTTCCAGGAATTTTTCTTGTTCACCGCCTTTCATTTCTCTCTTTTTTAGCCACTTCTCTCATTCAGAACAGCGAAGTCAATGGATCCTTACATCCCAGCTTGACAAGTTAGGAGGATACAAGCTAATCCCCTTAATCTGTCTATTCTCCAGTGCAGTGCCAAAGGGGGAGAGGGACCCAGCACAAGTAATCCTATAGAAAAAACAATAGGATTAGACCCCGGCTCTTGGAGTGACAATCAGATATCTACTGACTGATTTGCAAAGTAGGGTCGAGTTTCTTCAAATTAGCTTTTTTTTCTCCTCTCTCCCTCCTCTGGGGAAAAGGTGCCTTTCATTAAGCGCTGGTGGGATTCCTTTGGGACGGATGCTGGAGGTCTGCATGAAAGGCATGTATTCTTGGCTGCGACACACAGCGCCTGCATGGTCTTCTATCACAGCACCCCTTCACCCTCCGTCAGGCCCTTTATGATTCAAACTTAAATGCCTTTCAGAAGTGTTTGACAGATGGGTCAGATTCAGCCGAGGATACATGTAGCAGATCAGAAAGGCTAAATGAGGAGCACAGTGTTACAATTGATGCATGCTCTTTTTATTTGATTATTTTCTTTCCAAAACATCTTTTTTTTTTCTTTAACAGAGAGATAAGGAAGTATATTGAAAGCACTAAGTAAATATGAAAATAGCATAATATAAAAAGTCTATAAACTATTTTTTGCAAATGAATGCATTAATTAATAATACAGTTTAATATATTAATTCAATAAATAATAATATAAAAATATTAATATAATAATACTAATATATTTTTTTAGTTTTATATTCTGTTTAAAATACTGTATATTTATGTGCTATATTTGGTCATTTATTTATTATATATGCACTGTAAAACCCAAAAATTTAAGCTATTTCAAACCATTTGAGGAAACCGATTGCAACAAACAAAATTTAAGTTCAAAAACTAATCTTAATGAGTACTGGGAACTTAATCCATTTGAGTAAACAAAGCAGTTTGAGCACAGTAAAAGCCAATAAATGAAGAGAACACAAACCAACTGAGTACTGTTAATTTATATACTATATATATGTGTGTGTGTGTGTGTGTGTGTATATATATATATATATATATATATATATATATATATATATATATATATATATATATATATATATATATATATATGTACATACAGTTGAAGTCAGAATTAATAGCCTCCCTGAATTATTAGCCCCCTTGTTTATTTTTTTGCCCACTTTCTGTTTAACCGAGAGAAGATTTTTTTCAGCACATTTCTAAATATAATAGTTTTAATAACTCATTTCTAATAACTGATTTATTTTATCTTTGTTATGATGACAGTAAATAATATTCTACTAGATATTTTCCAAGACACTTCTATACAGCTTAAAGCTTAATTAGGATTTAGGTTAACTAGGCAGGTTAGGGTAATTAGGCAAGTTATTGTATAATGATGGTTTGTTCTGTAGACTATCGAAAACAAAAAAGCTTAAATGGGCTAATAATTTTTACCCTAAAATGGTGGTTAAAAATTTAAAAACTGCTTTTATTCTAGCCGAGATTAAAAACAAATGTCCTTGCTCTGTTAAACATAATTTGGGAAATATTTTAAAAAGAAAAAAAATCAAAGGGGGGCTAATATTTCTGATTTTAACTGTGTGTGTATATATATATATATATATATATAAATATATATATATATATATATATATATATATATATATATATATATATATATATATATATATATATATATATATATATAGTAATTGTAATAGAATTACACATCAATTACACAAACTTTGTTTCCTATATTGATAACAATATTTTTAACATTATATTGCATTTATATATTTTATTTCATATAAATAATACAGAAAAAACGAAAAGTGGACGGACAAACGTAATTTTGTTGTGTGAAAAAAATTGCTGCCTGTGTTCAGAATAAAATGCAGTAGATGTGTTTTCCCAGCGTCCTTTAGATGGCACTATTGGTGTAGAATTACCTTGGAATCCTCTGCGATGTCACTGCCGATTGAAGCCTCTTCTTCTCGTCTGTGTGATTAGCCTCTATGACACTTGATACTTCAGCACAAGCTAATGCAGCTTGGGTAAGGCATCGTCCTGTAGGAAACAAGGGTCACCTGCACTGAATAGGAAGTCCTTGATTCCATTTAAGACCAGTGAACTTGGCCAAGCAAAACACGGTATGAATCTTAACTTTATCTCACGTTACTCTTCCAGTATGGTCCGTAAATAAAAGGGACAGTTGAGGATTATTGTGCAACTGAATAAAGTGTAAAAATATCACCTTAACCTGCAGCACGGAGGAAAATAATGGGTAGGATTTACCTTGAAATAACGTACACTCGGAAACTGAAGAAATAAATAAACTACAACTAGTTTTAAAGAAACCGCAAGCAAAACATTGCTTTATATGTGAAATTTCAAATTAAAAGTTTAAAATAATCTGGATTTGTAAAATATAAGTTAATATTCTTAGTATAAAACAAATAAACTACGTAAATATTTTGTAAAAATGCATTAAAAATTGATTTGATTAACAATGAAACAAAGTTCTGTCAGAAACAATTACACTTTTATGGTTAGAATTAGTTTATAGTTAGTAACTTAGCAAAAATGTAAAAAAATGAATGTAGTAAAATGTATTTACAATGAAACAACATTCAGCCAGATGCTAATCTTTTATAGTTGGTTATAGTTAGAAAAACACTAAAGCAATACAATGTATCAAATGCATTATTTTTTATTAAAAGTCTGAAGTTTGGTTTTTTTTAAAAATGTATTTCAATAATGTTTGTTTAAAATTTGGGGCATCAAAGTGGCATAGCACGATCGCCTCACAACAAGAAGGTCGCTAGTTCTAGTCCCGGCTGGGTCAGTTGGCATTTCTGTGTGGAGTTTGCATGTTCTGCTGTGTTCACGTAGGTTTCCTAAGAGTGCTTTGGTTTCCCTCACAGTCCAAAGACATGAGCTATAGGTGAATTGGGTAGGCTAAATTTGTCGTAGTGTATGAGTGTGAGAATGAGTGTTTTGGGTGTTTCCCAGTGATGGGTTGCAGCTGGAAGGGCATCCGCTGTGTAATTACATGCTGGATAAGTTGGCGGTTGATTCCGCTGTGGCGACCCCTGATTATTAAAGAGACTAAGCCGAAAAGAAAATCAATGAATTAATAAAGTCTAAAATTTGGTCATTTTTAAAATGCAATTCAATGTTTGTATAAACCAACTAAACCTGTGGTAAAAAAAACCTGTGGTAAAATTATAGTATAATTCCCCTATTAACTGGAGTCAAAACAGTTCTGAGAAACATGAATGGAGAATGTGGAGTTTTTGTTTATGCATCAACAACATGTAATACTTGATCAGAGATGAAAGACATGCTCTCTCTCTCTTCCTCACTCTCCTCAAGCTTAAGGTAACATGACGGATACTGTTTCACCTGCTAAACACTTTGCTCTCTCGGCCAAATAGCTTGGCTTCCCAGCTTTTCTTCCAACATCTGCCGGGAGAATCACGGTGTAATTGAGGCTTTAAAAAGGCATGCCAGAAAGCTCACCAGATGCATCATTACAGTCTTCGGCCTGTCTTTTGAAAGCTAAATTTATGAAGCGGTCTCTTGCTCAGGTCTTTTTCAGCGGTTTGCACTCATTGCTCTGAAGGATGTTGAGATGCTCGAGCATGTGTAATAGACGCTGTACAAACAAACAAAACAACCAGAGGCACGAATTAAAACAAATTATATTATAATGCTTTCAAAAATGCGATCCGCGGTTTTGAGTGCTCCTTGCCATCCAGATGTTTCTTCTGAGATCAAAGCAGGAATGTGCTCTGATGGTGTAAACCTATTTGTTGTGTAATACTGGTAGATAATGTAAACCCTAGTGCAGGAAAGTAGACCTTTTGTCCTCAAATTGCCAGTATGATTTTACAGTGATTTGTGCAGGTGCAAAGCGTGTAAAGTGGTTTTAATCCCACTTCTTTGTAATCATTGCCTTTTTATGCACCAGCATTTACAGAACTGCGCTGCGTGCACAGACAAGCGCACAGATAAAGTGTAAATAATCACGTTACGCCAGACGTGACACTGGTGGGTTTGCGGACAGTGTTTGTGTGTGTTCCTTTGTGTGCTGTAGGTTCCGAAAATGTAATCCTCAAATCCCCTTCCCATAAGGCGCCTCCAACCCCTCCTCATGTCCTCTGAACTCTGAAAGTCTTCATTACCTTTGTCAGAAACTTTGAGTTTGTGGCTCAACCACAATTCCCTAAGGGTCTGCTGGTAATGACCTTGTGCATGATCGATCAATACATAGATAGACAAAAAATGTTCAGTATATGAATTGAAGAATTGATGACAGACAGACGGACAGACTCTGAACAACAGAAAACACTGAATGATAGATAAATGAACTGAACAACTGAAAACAATCAGATAGAATTGAAAAATGAAAGAATGTGAATGAAATAACAGTTAAACAATGCACAAACAGACAGAAAGATAGAACTGAAAGAACTGAACTGTGAAAAAATACATATAATTATTGAATGAATTAAAAAATCTTAATTGATTGAACAACTGATGATGATAATGATAATAATATAGATAAAATAATTGAACTGAAAACAATCAGACAGAAAAAATTGAAAAATGACCACTGAAAATTGCACAGACAGACGGACAAACAGAAAGATCTGAATTAATTGAACAACCTATAAGGATGAACAGAGACAGACAGAAAGATAAATGAACAGTGCACAAACAGACAGTGAATTGTGAAAAAATAGAATTATTGAATGAATTAAATCTATTAATTTAATTAATTGAACAACTGATGAGGATGGACGGATAAATAAATGGATTGAACAACTAAAACAATCAGACAGATACATTTGAAAAACGGAAGAATTTGAATGAAAAATTAATTGAACTGCACGAACAGACAGACGGACAAACAGAAAGATCTGAATTAATTGAACAACTTATGAGGATGGACAGACAGAAAGATAGATAGATAGACAGACAGACAGACAGACGGATAAATAGACAGACAGAACGACAGATAGATTGGTAGGTAGGTAGATAATTAGAAAGATAATTAGACAGACAGACAGACAGACAGACAGACAGACAGACAGACAGACAGACAGACAGACAGACAGACAGACAGATAGATAGATAGATAGATAGATAGATAGATAGATAGATAGATAGATAGATAGATAGATAGATAGATAGATAGTCAACAACAGAAAAAAACTGAATGATAGATAAGTAAATTGAACAAGAGACAGATGGACAAACAGAAAGATAGAACTGAACAATCAGACAGATAAAATTAAAAAAAGGAAGAAACTGAATGACATGACAATTGAACAATGCACAAACAGACGGACAAACAGAAAGATCTAAATTTAAGTTACGAGGACGGATGGACGGACGGACGGACGAACGGACAGACAGACAGATAGACGTATGAATGATAGATTGTCAACAACAGAAAACACAGTGATAGATGAATGAACTGAACAACAGACAGACAAAATTGAACAATAAAAATATTGGAACAACAGATGAATGAATAGACTGATGTACAGAATGACTGTTAAAACTGAACTGTGAAAAAAGTGAATGATACATGAAGTAGTGGAGAAATGACCACATGACAGACAGGAAGACAATAGAATTATTGAATGAATTTGAAGGGATGGATGGACTGACCAACACACAGACAGACAGACGGACAACTGAACAATGAAAAGTGATATAATTGAACAAACAAAAAAACACAAAAGACAGTTAACTGAACAACCAATGACAGATAGATAGATAACAGACAGATATGAATGTAGGAGTGCAAGAAATAAACAGACACAGTAAACACTTTATTATAGCAAATCTCTAGTTCTGCATGCTTTTACAGAAGCGCACAGTGTAAAATTCACTGCCTTCATTTTAAGAATATCCACAGTGTCATCCTCAGTATGAGTGAGTGCCCATTTCCTGCTGAGCTCCAAACCTATGGATTATTATTTATTAAACTGACCACGTCTTTGTGTCCCAGGAGGCCATATTTCCTGCATGATTGTACAATATCTGCACGGAGGCGTAGGCATTCCTTTTATCTTCAGTGACAAAATCAGCTAATGGATTGTCCCACATTGCATATGATCTAATTTATTCCGTGATTGACCATAAATCACACCAAGCCTAATACGAGCCCCACCTTTTAAGATTCACTTTGAGCATCAACTGTGCATTATCAGGGGTTTTAAACACTTCCTCTCAGAAGTTTACATACAAAAAATGGCAATTTTTTATGTTAGTTGTGTTAGTTTGCCCTGAGATTAAAACACTGTCATCGTTTATTCACATTCCTCATACAAGTTATGATAGGGCTTAAGATTTGGAATATATCATGAGTTTATGGACTCGTTTTATGATACTCTTATGCTTTTAATGTCTTTTTGAAGCTTGATAATGGGTCAATTCCTTTTTAATTATAATACATTAAAATATTTTTTGGCAAAGCAGTGGCGCAGTAGGTAGTGCTGTTGCCTCACAGCAAGAAGGTCGCTGGGTCGAGCCTCGGCTCAGTTGGCGTTTCTGTGTGGAGTTTGCATGTTCTCCCAGTGTTCGCGTGGGTTTCCTCCGGGTGCTCCGGTTTCCCCCTCAGTGTATGAGTGTGTGTGTGTGGATGTTTTCCAGAGATGGGTTGCGGCTGGAAGGGCATCCGCTGCGTAAAAACTTGCTGGATAAGTTGGCGGTTCATTCCGCTGTGGCAACCCCGGATTAATAAAGGGACTAAGCCGACAAGAAAATGAATGAATAATTTTTTCATTAAAATATCATGAAGGTGAATAAATAAATTACATTTTTATTATTGTTACCTTGCAACTCGTTATGCAAAGAAAACATATAAATGAGCCACAGCCACATCACCCTGCAACCCAAGACCAGTTACTTACTGAAGCTAAACAAGGCTGAGCCTGGTCAGTACCTGGATGGGAGACCACATGGGAGCATTAGGTTGCTGTTGGAAGTAGTGTTAGTGAGGCCAGCAGGGGGCGCTCAACCTGTGGTCTGTAAGAATCCTGACAAGTGTATCTGTCTGTGGACTGCAAGATGGGGGGGGGGGGGGGGGGGGGCGCAAGATGTAGGGGCGTAACTTGTAGTAAAGTATAGACGTTAATAACGGTGATTGTTTGGGTTTAGGTTTAGAGAAGGCGTAGACGTTAATAACGGTGATGGTTGGGTTTAGGTGTGGGGAAGGTGTAGCTGGTAATAACAATGATGGTTGGGTTTAGGTTTGGAGAAGGTGTAGAGGTTAATAACGATGATGGTTGGGTTTAGGTTTAGAGAAGGCATAGACGTTAACAACGGTGATGGTTGGGTTTAGGAGTGGGGAAGGTGTAGAGGTTAATGATGATGATGGTTGGGTTTAGGTTTGGGGAAGGTGTAGATGTTAATAACAATGATGGTTGGGTTTAGGTTTGGAGAAGGTGTAGAGGTTAATAACGGTGATGTTTGGGTTTACGTTTAGAGAAGGCGTAGACGTTAACAATGGTGATGGTTGGGTTTAGGTGTGGGGAAGGTGTAGAGGTTAATGATGATGATGGTTGGGTTTAGGTTTGGGGAAGGTGTAGAGGTTAATAACGATGATGGTTGGGTTTAGGTGTGGGGAAGGTGTAGAGGTTAATAATGATGATGGATGGGTTTAGGTTTGGGGAAGGTGTAGATGTTAATAACAATGATGGTTGGGTTTAGGTTTGGAGAAGGTGTAGAGGTTAATAACGGTGATGTTTGGGTTTAGGTTTATAGAAGGCGTAGACGTTAATAACGGTGATGGTTGGGTTTAGGTGTGGGGAAGGTGTAGAGGTTAATGATGATGATGGTTGGGTTTAGGTGTGGGGAAGGTGTAGAGGTTAATAACGATGATGGATGGGTTTAGGTTTGGAGAAGGTGTAGAGGTTAATAACGATGATGGTTGGGTTTAGGTTTGGAGAAGGTGTACAGGTTAATAACGGTGATGTTTGGGTTTAGGTTTAGAGAAGGCGTAGACGTTAACAACGGTGATGGTTGGATTTAGGTGTGGGGAAGGTGTAGAGGCTAATGATGATGATGATGGTTGAGTTTAGGTTTGGGGAAGGTGTAGAGGTTAATAACGATGATGGTTGGGTTCAGGTTTGGGGAAGATGTAGATGTTAATAACGATGATGGTTGGGTTTAGGTTTGGAGAAGGTGTAGAGGTTAATGATGATGGATGGGTTTAGGTTTGGGGAAGATGTAGACGTTAATAACAATGATGGTCGGGTTTAGGTTTGGAGAAGGTGTAAAGGGTAATACCGATGATGGTTGGGTTTAGGTTTGGAGAAGGTGTAGAGGGTAATACAGATGATGGTTGGGTTTAGGTTTGGAGAAGGTGTAGAGGGTAATACCGATGATGTTTGGGTTTAGGTTTGGAGAAGGTGTAGAGGGTAATACCGATGATGGTTGGGTTTAGGTTTGGAGAAGGTGTAGAGGGTAATACCGATGATGGTTGGGTTTAGGGTTGGGGAAGGTGTAGACATTATTAACGATAATGGTTGGGTTTGGGGTTGTGGTAGGTGTAGACGTTCATAACAGTGATGGTTGGGTTTAGGGACACTATACTGTGTCCTGGCCAAATTCCCTCCAGTGGCCCTTACCGATTATGGCCTTCCAATCATTGCCATCCACTGAATTGGCTCTATCACTGTCTCTCCACTACACCAATGGCTGGTGTGTGGCAGGCGCACTGGTGTCGTTGTCCTGTGGCTGCCGTCACATCATCCAAGTGGATGCTGCACAATGTTGGTGGTGTGGAGAGACCCCTCACATTTACATTCTTGCCTAAAATATATTTTCAATATATACTAAATATCTGTTGTAAGTAAATACATTTTACTGATTAAAAAAAAATAAATACATAAACAACAAAATGTATAATATGCCATATGGGCTTTTATTAAGTATGTGTGACGGACTTTATTTGTTTTTCTTTGACACTCCTGAGATCCTTAGAATAACATGGCTTTATTCCTATAATTTATCAAAGAGGAATCCCAAAGCAAAAGAGACCTGCCTGAAGTGTGATGGGGCAACACCTTTGCATTGTCATCCTGTGACTGTGCCAAATCCAAAAGGGCTTTAACATCAGACACATGAGGTATTTGTTTTGGGATGGCATGGATTAACCGTGTCAGCGCAGGCCCCCACTAGCTCTGGATGCTAATGCTCTCAGCTACTCCTGCTTTGAGGACTAGGGAAAGAAGGAGTGTGTGGCTCTTCTTTGGTTATTCTGTTTCTCTCTCTCTCTCTGTCTTTACAGATGTCTGCTCCTGCACAGACCCGGTAGCCACCCATAGCTTTTAAAGCCTAACCTTTGACCTCAGATTTCTCACTTTACGGTGTATAACACTGGTCGAAAACACTTAAAGGGTCACCAAATGTCTTCCATGCCTTTTTGGGAACAGCAGAGAAATTCTTAAAACACATGTAACAGAAACAGTAATGATTTTCAGCTTTTTGGGGAGCTCACAAATACAGGGATTTAGAAAACAAATAAATGTTACTTATGTTTTATTACAGCTTACTAAACAATAGGATGTGGTTAAAGCCAGTAATATTATTCATTTATACACCTCATATAAGTGATGACTACCTATAATAGTGGCAATTATGTGATTTGTCTTTACTGTGGTCATGTTTCAGAATGATGACGTGAGCATTTGATCGTACTAAAACTGATGTATGGAAAACTGTCAGAGTTTGATACGTGAGTTGATAACTTTTGCATGACAATGGTTTAAAGGGTTAACACAAATTAAGATATTTCAGATTAAAATTTTCTGTGCACACAAAAGTATTCTCGTAGCTTCATAATATTTTGATTGAACAGTTTTTTGGTACCTTCCTGAACATGTTGGGACCACTGATGTCCATGGAGGACGAGGGAGCTCTCAGATTTCCACCCAAATATAATAATTTGTGCTCTAAATAAATGTCTTGTGGTTTGGCATGACATGAGTTATTATTGACAGAATTTTATTTGTTTGGTGGACTTGGACTATGCTTTTAAATGCATGTTCTTTTTAGCAGTAAGAAAACTTGATTCCTTGTCTAAAGAAAATGACATCCCATTTGTAAACAACTGGTAACAGCCTACTAGCGATTTACTACAAGTGTTATGCACACTCACTAGCTGCTTTAATTTGTACACATTGCTAGTAGTCGGTTTAACCCATATTTGCCTTAAAAACTGCCCTAATTATTTGCAAAAACATTCATGATAGTATCTTGCAGTTGTCCTAATGCATCCTAAATGTGGTCTATTTGATTGAGATCTGGGGCCTCATGTACGAAGACTTGCGTGGAAATCTTACTAAAACATTGCGTACGCACAAAGCTGTAAATGTGCGTACGCAGAAAAAATTTCAGATGTATGAAACACTGCGTACGCCGAATCTCACGCATATTCTTTTGTACATCCGAATGAACGTGAAACTGAGCGCAACATGCACGAGCGCAAAACCCCTCCCTGCCTCCTCCCCCGTATGAATATGCTAATGACTATGCTAATGAAAAAAACCCAACGAAAAAGCAAAGGCAAAATCAAACAAAAAGAGAAACTTTGAACAGAATGTGAATTGGAGGTGCTGCTTTCGGAGGTAGAACGGAGAAAAGCGGTGTTATTTGCAAGTTTGTTCTCCGGAATTAACAACAAAAGAAAAAAATAGAGTGGGAGAGTTTAGCTGATACGGTTAACACAGTTGGGTCTGAACATCGCACTGAGTGCATTTAAAAAAGAAATAGTGTGGTTTATATCTGTAAAATGTTGCAGCACCCTTAGCAGTCGCAGTGGCGCACCTCATAAGAAGCATATGATCATGTACTGACACGTTCGAGCACAAACTCGGTTCGAATCCAGCGTCTGATGAATTCTTTCTTCTTTTTTTTCCCGCTACATATCAGATTTTGCCCACTATTTATCACGAGAAAGACAAGTAGGAATCATTAATAAGTTTGTGCATCATATTTTATTTGCACATTTATTGAATGGAAATGTTTCTGATTCACGCTTGCAAATTTATCTTCAGATAGTGTCTTTATAGCAATGTGCGTGCAGTAGATAGCTCAGATTACATTGGGAAAACAGGCGACCGCTGCAAATTGTGCTTTAATGTTTAGCTGGTCAACTGTATGGTATGGAAATCTTACATACCTACTATATGAACCCGTCTCATACAGCTGCCATTGCAAGGATCAGACACTTTGTAGAGAAGAATTTAACACAACTGCCTCTAGGAGTCGCCAATGGAAATAAAACAGACACGCACAAAAAATGTGCGTACGCCTGCCAGAAAGCTGCCGTGAACCTGCGCACATTCCCACGTTCAGTTCATTGTTAGTAAATCCAAACGTGAGCGATTCTGAGCGTGAAACCTGGTGTACGCAAAGTTTTTGTGCGTACGCAGCGTTGATACATGAGGCCCCTGGTGACTGTGGAGGCTGTTTGAGTTTAGTGAACTCACCGTCATGTTTGAGATGATTCAAACTTTGCCACATGGTTTTGCTATATTGAAACAATAAATGTAGCTTAGTTTGTATTAAGGAGCCAGAAAATATCCCACCTTATTACACCTGCAGCAGCAACATAAACCGCTGATACAATGCAGGATGGGTTTACACTATTATTTTAACTATATGTAAATTCCCTTGTTTTTTCTTAAATATATCTAAATGTGGCTGTAGAAACAGAAACTCCTCAGATCAAGCAATTGTTTTTCTCTCCAACATTCTACTGTTTTGGTTAGCCCATACTAACTCTAGCCTCGATTTGCTGTTTTCAGCTGTCAGGTTTGAATCCCTGCTCTTCTGCTGCTGTATCTTATCTGCTTCAAGGTTTATTGTGTTGTGTGGAAATTTTCTATCTGTTTTTTAAACTCTAAAGATCAACAGTTTCTGTAACGCTCAGAGAAGCCTGTCTGGCACCAACAGCTATCCCATGTTTAAAAGACATTAAAATCTGATTTCTTCCCCATTCTTATGCGTAATCTGGACTTCTGCAGATTGTCTTGAGCATATATATATATATATATATATATATATATATATATATATATATATATATATATATATATACCTTAAAACATAGAGTTGCTGTCATATGATTGGCTGATTAAATAGATTGAATAGGTGTACATAATAAAGTGGCTGATAAATATTTACAAACACTTCCCTTCCAAAATGTTAATTGTTATCACTTAGGAAAATGGTTTTGTGTCCAAATGCAAATTAGATCATGTCAGATTTTGATAAACATGGCCATTTATGATAATAGTTGGTCACGGGATAAATTGTTTTACATGTGAGCAAGCAATAACTGGAGTGTCATGGAATCTACACAAACAGCAACCAACCAAGAAACTTAAAGCACGCCTTGACTAGTTAAGAAGAAAAAAAAAAGACAATGCACAACGGAAACAAAATAAAACAGGTTTAATTGGCTCTTTGTTGGAAAAATATACTTTGAGTTTCAATATATCTATTATCATATGTGCCGTGGTTTAGCATAAATCCCCTCAGCGGGTGTTGGCAGCTCTGAGCAGTGTTTGTTTTAGACATCCCAGAGGTCGCTGGCAATGTGTTAAGTCCGTTAAGACTTGGGCCACAGAAGGTCGTGAACCCTGCTCGCTCTCAGGAGCTTGTGACAGAGGAAATATCCACAAGGCCACGACTGTACTGTTAGCTGTGCAGATTTTTCAAAAGGCAAGATGCCCACTGCTCTGTCCGAGAGCTGAGACCAGCGCTGAAGGCTTGGAGGAGACAAAGAACAAGGCTAAAATTTTCAAGTAACCTTACTGCATGGTTATTTCCAGGACTGGGAGCCTGCAGTTCTGAAGTCCAGTGAATACAGGACGGAGGCCAAGGCGGCATATAGGTGGGTGGTGTTGAAGCACAGGCTGTACACTGGGCTGCTGGTGGTGGGTGCCAACTGGAACATCTGTCAAACGGATATGGCAAGACGAATTTACTATGGTGATATAAAATTCCAAATTAAAATGCTGAGGCATGCTCAAGGTTACCTGTAAACAGCGGGTTTGCCTTTTGTCCCATAGACGCACAACTCCATAGTACGATGAGCCACTGGCAATCATGTGATTCCTGTCTGTCTTTATACAGTAGAGGGCGCTGTCATGAGGCTCCTCCCACTCCATCACACACTTCCTGATAGAGAGTACAAATTATGAAACAAATGATAAAATATGCAGAGGTGTGATTTATCTTTGTGATACAGCAACAATAAATCAAAAGTGACTTAAGTAAAATTTCTGCCATGAAACTGCATGCGCAGGTTGATTGGTCACTTAATCTTCTCATACGTCATTGTTACAGGGTGCAGGAGACTGGTTACTGTCACTTCGGCAGCCAATGAGCTTGTTCCTCAGTATAATGCTCCACCACAATTTACACTGTATAATTGTGGCGCTTTTTCAGAGACCCTCCGTCACCCCAGCTCCACCTGTGTTTAGAACTGCTAAGGGGGTTATATATACAGTATATTATGTTTGCAACTGCAGCGTGTTATATTCTCAGATGACATGTCTGTGCATATACTAGCAGTTGCAGGTCTCGGTACTTGCTCTGCCATAATAATCAAAGTTGCAGCAGCGTAGCAGATCTATACCGTCAAGACCAAATACATCAGCATTACATAACAGTACATAACAGTACTCATACAGCCTCCTGTATTACTCTGCCCACATAGAGTGACAGCAGATCTTTAAACTTACTACAGTTTGACAAACATTGCAGCTGTTGGACAACATAATTTACTTTTGAGGCGATAATTCGGAGATACAGCGCATGGGAATTTAACAGCCTGTCATTCTGACAACCCAGGCTCATTCTAAAAAACGTAGTCCCGCAGACATTTCTGGAAATTGCGAATTATGTAAGAGGTACGTATGGCTTGAGTTTAGGGAAGTGGGTGGGCGGGTCAATCAGTAAAATTGGTTGGGTTCAGGGAAGGAGGAGGGTGGGTCAGCCGATCGGCCGTTCGTCTAGTCAATCACTCAGCCTGTCGGACAGACGGTCGTTCGACAGCGGCCTCTATTGGGTTTACTCGAGAACAGCGCGGGTGCGAATGGCACTTGCGAGAGACATTTGATATGCGAAAAAGCCCACACAGCTGCCTCTCGCGGATTTGCGAAAACAAAAACTGCAAAAATACGTACCTCCCGGGATGTTTTTCGCGGTCTCCAAAAAACGTCCACGGGACTACATTTCCCTGGGTTGCATACTGAGCAGAGCAAAGATGGTTGCCACAAGATGGCAACAGAGACCGCCTAATAAGCCCTTAGAGGAGAAAAACCTCAGCATAATTTCAAACTACAGCTAATCAAATCTTTAGAAAACAGAGAAGTTACTTTCTAAGTCGATCTCTTTCTTTTGTATGCTGTAGTGCTGTATTTATAACAGTCTGATAGTGTTTTTGGTAGTGTTTGTTTTGCTTTGGCTTTTTCGTTAAATGTTGTTATATCCTGATTGCAGAGAAATACGGAGAAATCTCTCTAGACTGATGGCATGTCATGTCGTTCAGCCTTATAAATAAAATGTGAGCTTAAAACTTCACTTGTCTAACTTTGCTACTCGTGTGATATTGCTCATATACATATATCACATTATATGTATCACATCATCTATATTATATTAACATATATTTACATAATATATATAAAGTCACACACGTTTTGAATGACAAGGCAAGTAATTTTTAATTAGAGAGACCTTCTTTAAAAAAAGAAATTGGGACATGTAATTTCCCTTCTTAATTACAGCTTTTTACATCACAAAAAATCCACTAAATCAAATGTCCAACTGAATTAAATAAACACCACACTGTTCTGCGTATTTGGACACATTGTGAGATACAGAAGTCCACAGTTCTTCCACAACTCCAGCCATTGTCACGCTATATTAGAGCAGTCCTAACACAGAGGGCCAAAGCCACCATGGCTAACTCTCCCTGCGTGGCTTAAGGGCGAGTGTCTTATTTGCGCTGGCAGGCCACAAGGGTGAAACCTCATCCCTTGTTTACGGAAAGGGGCTTTCTTGTTTTAGAGCAGGTCGCGAAAAAAAAGAAGGAAGGACAGGGCAAGTGTCTGCGCGTGTGCTGAGCCAATAGAGATCAATTCTCCATTAATGGTGTGCTGAATAAATCATGGAGAGGGAGTGTGGCAGACAGCGGGGCAGCAGGAGTGTGTCGAAGATGTCTGGATTGCATCTTGCTGTGCTGCACATGTGTACACACATACACACACATTCTGGAACAAAACGTTAAACATGGCCTCATGGGTCATTCCTCTAATGCTGTACAATTTCCTCATATGTGATTTAAGCCACAAAATGTGCACATGGGAAATCAAAAGTTCTTTGTTCTTTATAATTGTATATATTAGTATAGCACATATTACATAGTTTTTAGTACCTGAGAATGTTAATATATCACCTATAACATTTTAGAGGTAGGTAAAATAACCCAATACCCCAATTAAAATAAAGTGTACCCAAAATTAGATTTTTTTAAAATGTATTTGTTATTTTTATAAGTGAAAATCAAGTGATGAGTGAGCCAAAATTCTTCCACAACATTGTAACAGACTCAATGCAAGTTATCAAAAACACTTGATTGCAGTGGTTGCTGCTAAGAGTGGCCCAACCAATTATTAGGTTTAAGGGGCAAACACGTATTTACACAGGGCTATGTAGTTTTGTATTTTGTTTTCTTTTACATCCACTTCTGAATGGCTAAAGAAAAACTAAACGAAAAATTTGGAGTGACTTAGTCAAAGTCCTGACTTGAATCCAATTGAGATGCTGTGAGATGACCTTAAAAAGCAGTTTATGCTCAAACACCCTTCAATGTGTCTAAATTATAACAATTCTGCAAAGATGAGTTGGCCAAAATTCATCTACAGCGCTGTAACAGACTCAGTGCAAGTTATCGAAAACGCTTGATTGCTTTATAATTTTAAGTGAAAATAGGCTGAATTTGAAATAGTTTAGGTACTCGAGTTTGAAAAGATTTGTATGATTTCAGCCATGACGGTTTACTTTGCAACATATAAAAGCTTATTTATTAATAATTTTTAAAATAACCTTTTACTCATTAGCCATGTTTCCATCCAAAAATGCGAATTTACTTAATGTGCAAATCTGAAACATCGCATAAAAGATGTGCGAATAAAGCAGCGTTTCCATCCAACGAGTCAAAGAAAACAAAATCGTCACTTCCTGATTAACCGGCGGCAAATATTAACAGTAAAAGAGGAATTTGCTGCGGTAGGAGAAGCTGCTTGAATCTTTTCCTTATTTAATAAATGACTTGCGCCTCAGAAGAAAGTATGCAATGGTGGTGTTTGAAGGCATCAGACACGAAGCACAGACACTTTTGACAGTTCTGGAGGTAATAATATAACAACACTAATACTGAAACCGTTAAGGCATTTAATTACATGTTTTTATGCACATTTTTAAAATGTATGTGCATCTTGTCGTTTCCATCAACAGTTTTTTATGTACATATCCAAAATGCGCATTAAAATAGATGGATGAAAAAGTAGCTATTGATGTCTTCTTTTTTAGAATCTGCTTTTGATGTTTTCATATGTAGTGGAAAAATTTAAGTGTCTTAGTTATTGATTTTATAAACGAAATGCCATGTTACTTCAATTAATTCTGTAATTAAACAAATCCTCAATCACTTAGCATAGTAGAAATCTTGTAATTATCATAATATAAATAATGAAGTTGGAATTAATATTATTCTTTCTAAATTCAAAGAAAACTTTTTAAACCATTTTTCTTTTCAATGCTTGTGGTCAAACTCTCGTCTGTGGTCGTCTGCCATTTCTAACCCCTCATGTATGCAACAGCATGTTTTCCAAGACACTGAGCAATCTAATTCAAATAAAGAGATGACACACATCCACCTTAATTATTTGCAATGAACCTAAAAATCAGTTTCATACACTTGCCCATGACACAGTTTACTCTACAAGGGAATTAAAGTGCTCTCTTTTTATAGACGATGATGACTTTTAAATGACTAACCGCTTTGAATCAAGACGTACCACATATTGAGTCTTGACTGGTCTTACTGTGAATTATTGATATCTTAAGAGGGGACATTTGCCCCTCCCCAAACTCTCCAGGGCCCTCTTTCAATCACCTCTGATTTGTGTTACTTGACTGCCCATATGCGATTGTGAGGGTCCCCCCTCCTCAAAGCCCTACATAGAGCCCCAGTCCACCCCACAAGCGGCCCGCTGATCCCCAGCACCCGCCCTGTTGCCCTGGAGACTTGGCGCTCCACATCAATATGGCCACCAACCGGCGTGGACTTGGGTGGGTGAGAGTCCCGTCGCAAGAGCCTTTCTCGACGAGGGGGTCCTTTTCAATCTCTCAGAGGAACAATTGTATCCACAGACCCAACAGGAGGCTCAAGTCCAGCTTCTTTTTTATCTAAACGGTACTCTATGCACAGGAGGGCTTATTAGATTAACAGAGAACACTAATCTTCCTCACAGGCTCTCCAAGACGTACCAGCTAACTTTATTAGTCTCCACAGACAAGGCCAAATTTGCTGACAGCGCAGGTCAATGTAAGCGCAAAGCCTAATTCAACTTGGACCATGACGGAGAGGTGCCAGAGGTCCCCAGAACAAGTACCTGGAGCAGACGCGCAGATCCCAGTAGCGGATGAAGGTGTCGTATCCGCAGGTGAGAAGCTGGAAGGGAGACTCGTAGATGATGTCCAACACACCTGCACCTCTGCGGAACTCCGTACCGAGACACGACACCAGGTGACACCTGAGAGAAAGATGTGAGAGAAGAAGACTGCAGATTATACCTTGTCAAACCTCATTGAGGAAGATTAACACAATAATAAACCACAGACAGTGACAAGAGAGAATTACGCAAACTTGCTGGAGGCCGATCATTCCAGAGCGCGAGTGGACAAGTGAGGTCACCTGCGTCTTGTCTGAGTATCGGTTTTATCAAAGCAATTCAGTGACTAGCAGACTCATAAAACAGGTCATGTTTACTTGTTGTTGAGATTGGAACGTCTCCCAGTCTTCCCCCACATCTCGGAGTCAATAAAGATCTGGTTTCAATCCAAACGCCTTCATTTGCTCGCTTAATCTCTTATTACCGTTAAATCCCACTATACTTTCCAACATCCATGGACCACACAAAAGCTAAATTAAGTCCTAGGACGAGGAGATAAAAAGTAAACACCTTTCTGACTTTGAATGGGCTGCTAAATCAGCTTAGTTTGGCCATAAGGTAAGTTCCCAGATACGCAAGTAAACCAAGAAGAGTGGAAGAAAGGAGATGGAGGGCAGAAGAAGGGGGGTGCTGGGACTAGCACCACGCCCCATTGATCACAGACTCAACGGGTCCGAGGCGCCCTCCGCCCCCACCCGCGCCGCAGAGGCCAGATTATTGTAGAATCACAATTTCTTTGTTGCCATT